>NW_011354227.1:12347-27068 GCF_000735185.1 Notothenia coriiceps | reverse complement strand
TGAGACAACCTCCTTGTTGTGTCCACAAACCTTGACTCCCACTCTCTGTTCACTTAAATTCTAAAAACCCTAATAAAGTCCCCCAATCCCCTCCCTAAATAATCGTCACGTGCGGTGGAGACCTCCACAGCTGCTACGGTTTTCCACTGCCAAGTCCCCTTATCCCTCCCCTTAACAAAACCCCAATTTCCACTTAAGACCGTGAGTCACCTTTACAAAAGCTATCGGTGACAGGCACTCCGAGACCGTAACAGAGACTGAAGCGTTTACACATGCTGAAGTGGTAGAAGGGCAAGACTTTCTGTCACACGTCGTTCCAGGACCTCTGTCTCTCTCTCCTAATTCCAATTTACATTATTTCTTATCTCTTCCTTTCTTTCCTCTTTGTCTCACACTCAGCTCTTTTCTCCGCCATTCACAGCTCTCAATGACAGTCGGAGGGTAACTTGAGTGGTGCGGTATGAGGAGGTCCAGCGGGAACGGAGGAGGTCCCACGTTCGAGGCCGGGACTCAGGCCACGTCCCTGTCTGCTGGAAAAGAAACTGGAGAACCAACCGGCAGGCGGTGGCCAGAACCTTGTGTAAGGTGGATATGTCGGTGCTTTTTTATATATTTAGTGTAAACCCTTACGCTCCCTCGTTCGTTTCAAGACACGACTAAATATTTACGGTTTCAGTCCGTATTTGAAATGAAAACAAAAAAATTTCTATAAAATTTCCTTTCTTTCGAATCGACGATGTAAATTCATTTCGTAGTCAAGAGTGGGGGTCAGAGCAATCACTTGGTGCATCGACGTAAACTTTCCTCGCAACTGTCTAGAGACCAGTCAAAGACGTCGTCTCGGGGAGGCCTGGTTTCCTTTATAAGAGTTACCTGGTGGACACGACGAAGTACGGGAGGTGTTAGACTCCACTCTGTCTTGTACATTCTCTTTGTTGGAGGTGGAGGAACATGTACCGTAGTCATCAGTCATCGTACAGCTTGGAGAACGTCTCACAAACTATAGTTGAGGCAGAGGGACATACTGAGACTACAATTTCCTCCCTCTTGGAATACGGAAACCTCAGAGGAGACCTCATTTAAGAATGGGTCCTAGAGGTTTTGGACTTAGTTCTCCCAATGATTCTCTCTTTTTTCAATCGCACAAATTAGCTCCACCAGAAGTGTTATGATCTTTCATAACGGGAAAGGACGACACTATTCTATTGTCAAACAGAAAATATATCACGTCATGGAGTTATACTGTTATGAATTACAACCATACCTGTATTGCTCCTACAGGGCTAGGCTAGTGCACTAGCCCCTAGCCTCGGCTAGTGCACTAAAGGTTTTCTAGCCTTAGCCCCCCTTTAGCCCCAGCCTAAAAAAAATAATATAATAAAAAAAATAATAAGTTACGAACTGTTTTGTTTAACTGGTAAAGTTCTACAGAATTTCAGTAGGACTCCGGAATCAAAACCAAGAGTTTAATGCTTGTAGTACATACACAACGAAGGAACCCCCGAACAAGTATCTGGACCCAAAGAATAAAAGAAAATATATTAAAAGACCTATATCAATACACCCGACGTCACAGATTAACATCTGTATTCGATTGCCAGACATTCGAAATAAAACAAAACTAGGGTTACGACGTGTTGACTTGAACTAGTTACGACGACACTTTCTTTCTTCGATATAGGGTACAACCATCCTTATAGGTTAAATTTATTTTTTTAATTGGAATTCCCTGTTGACACTTACGAAAAAAAAAAAGGAGCATTACGTAACGTATAAACACACTAGCCCTTTTAGCCCAAAACCGTTAACCAGTTTAGTATTCTACCATGACACTAGCCACGATTTTTTTCCAACTAGCCCTAGGGATCGTTCATTCTTTAGACGAACATCAGACTTTAGTCTACCGTTGAAAGTCGTATGTACAGACGGATGTAAGGGAATTACGGAAAAGTGTATTTTTCGAGATCCTGGATATACGACATATGTGTAAAAATTCTCGTTGAAGTTATTATCCGCAAAGATTTTTGTCGACCCACGTACATAGAGTCGAGACAAAGTACAATCCAACAACTCTATATTTGACTTTAATGTTTCAAAAAACCATATCACAGATAATGTGGGAAAGTAACTGGTGACAGAAGTATAAAAAGAACAACAAAGGGCAGATGGAACTATATAGAAGAATTAAATTGAACTATAATACGTTCCGCACAATAGTTTCAGAATAATAAAATAAAAAAGTTTGTGATAAAATTCTAAAAGAAAAATCTGATCGAAAACAATGGAAGTCTTGCCATTAGGTCCCAAAGGGACTCAGACCGGCGCATGTGGTCGGCTCGCAGACGTGACGCGCGGAGTGCTAGTCGCGAGAAAAGACAAAAGGAAGCATAGAGAGCGATCCACACAACACTACAGCAACGACAGCCGACTGAACTACCTACACAACAACACACACAACAAAACACACGAGCTACACACACAGAAGCACCAGGAAGGGGGTGCGACACTTACCACGACACATCTCTGCCCTTCCTGACAGTCAGTAACAGAAGGTACTATAGTACTTTTACAAAAAAAAGTAGCACCAACCAGAAAGTTACTTCTCTTGCACTCATTATCTTACTTACCTCTGGTGAAGTGTGGTAGGTAAGTTTATCTCTACCTAATTTCACCTCCAATTTGTCTTTTTTCACTTACATATCCGTTCATCACTTTATATAACTAAGCCTTAAAATAAAGTACAAATTGACCTATATACATTCACCCTTTTACTTTTACGATAAAACTAAAAGTAAGGGAAAAGGGAGAGAATAAAGTGTGTGCGAGTTACAGTGAGCTGCAAGACAAGTAGAGGGGTAGACAAACTGCTGTTTCACTCCCACGCGTCGCTGCCCAAAATGTAACTTCAGCACATTGCACTGAAAGGCTAGACATATTCCAATGTAAGAATGCGATTCGCCGCCATTAAGTGAATATTTTCATGTCAGACAAAAGAGATGATTGTAAGTGAGTTCCTGGCGGCTGCATGTGGAGTAAACACACGGTGAGTCAAAAGACAGAGAGGCGGTGAGAGAAAGTTAAATGTGAAGCCACATCCCACACCAATGACCGCGCCCCGTCTATTGTGTACAGAGCTGTTTAAAAAAAACATGTCTGAATCTACTTAGCTTTGTCTTTTATGTGAAGGAAGAACATGATGATCATTGTATGTAACGGTGCACCGATAACATTAGCGGACAGCTGTTGGAAGTAGAAGATTGGGCAGACTTACTGTACCTACGGGCGATGAAGGATTTCATTTCCCCAGTCTTCTGCTTTTTATCAGCAGCTAAAGCCCAGATTATACAAGGCCAACATCTATCAAGCACTGCCTGAATATTTTGTACTCCGACTTCACCAAATAAACATGTTATGGGTGCACCTGTAAAGGTTTACAAATGATCATCTACTTGCCATTATGTTGACCACAGAGCATTCACATCATGAAGGTCAACTCGTACCACAGAATTCAAGCATTTGGTCATATAAACATCTGAAAAAACTTTTCAGAACCCAAAATCTTTACAAACTAAAATCACAATGCAAGACTTGAATTCTAATTTTCAAATTGGGTCTTCACGATGGTGAATGCTCTGGATCCAGTCTTTGCTGTATAAGACCAAGTGTTGATGTAAAAAAAAAACTGTAATTGTCTTCACTGGAGTGAAGACTGTGTGTATATGAAAGATTATGTGGCTCCTCGGCTGAAATGTATGTTAAATGTTGGTTCGGCTGTGTGTGTGCTGAGATTTTCTTCCTTTATAGGTTTGTGTAGTATTCCTATTATGCAAATTAACTTGGTGTTCGGGGGGAAAGGAGAACATTCTTCCTTTTTACTTTGTCCAGCTTTTATCTTGAAAGGAGACGCAGCTTGGTGAAAAACTGCTGGCGATACAGGAGTGACTGTTATATCCTTTGGGTAATGTAAATGGATTTTCCTGTAGAAGAGATGTAAGAGGATTTAAAGACATCACAGGAAAAAGTTGTTTGTTCAGACCAGAAGCAAAAATATTTCACCAAATGTCTTGGGCTGTGTCTCCTTCTTATCTAAATTCAATCTTTATTTATCTATATAGCACATTTAAAACAACCTTCAGTTGACCAAAGTGCTGTACAGGCAGTAACTACAATATTAAATCACACAATGGGAGTAGAATAATAAAACAATAATTAAAAAATGTCAAAAAGCACAATAACTAGAAACATATATATATATATAAAAATAAACACATAGCCTACAAATGTAGAAATGTAATGTTCAACTAGTATTAAAATTCAAATGTAAACTTGGATGTATCACTAAATTCCAACAAAATTAACGACTTTCCCCTTTAGCTTAAATGTTATGTTGTGCTAATGAGCAGTTGTTAGCATGCTAACTTACTAAACTACGATGGTGAACATGGTAGAGCTGCCAAGTTTAGTGTTAGCTGCTAAGGAAAATTAGCCTGTATGTCTAAAGTTCTCAAATTAATGAATGTCCATTGTTCCATCTTTAATAAATACATACATGTATCATATCTGCTAAACAGCAGCATGTTAGCATTGTCTTTGTGAGCATGCTTACAATAGCATTTAGCTCAAAGTTAAGTCTCGATGAGCTGCTAGCATGGCGTTTGCTAGCTAACTAGCTTAAATGTTTAATGCTGTGGGTAATATTATTTTATTTTCTGGCCCACACTTTTTCCAGTCATTTAGCCACTTTACATTCATAGCTTCACATATTTTCACCTGCTACCACAGTCTGCTACATGTTAGCCTCTCGAGCTAACACACTTACTGTCACTGTCAAGACCTTGAAGAGTCCTGTGATGTCACCATCTCTCACAACACAGTTAGCAGTACATTGAAACAACCTCAGACTGTTTCCTTTATTTTCCTATGGTTTTTTCCCACTGTTTTGTGAGTTTTGGAGTAGGGCTAGTTATTTCTTTTAACAATAATAATTTTTTTTAGTAAAACTGGTTTAACATTTTTTGATAATGTCTCAGTTCTTGCCTCAGAAATATTATTTTGTATCAAGGACTCGAGGAAGGAAAAATGCCAGTAAATATTTACAAACGATGCGGCCATACTGCCTTCTCACCTGTACATACATCAGCAAGTTTGACTGAAAGCAGAGGGGCAGTTAGGGAGGAGACAACAAATACTATTATTATTTTTGTCAAAACCATTTTTTTTACCAACAGAAGAATATCCAAACCTGCTTTACTGGACTGCCAGTGCGATGTGCTTATGTGTGTAAGTGTGTGAATGCCTGCCTTGTGTGTCTGACAAACTGTTTGTGAATACTTTTTTTTCTTTATGTTGTTGTTTTACGCATATGTATATGTTGGTTGTCCCAAAATTCTCTCCCAACACGACTGATATTTTAACTTGCTATATTGTCAACAATACATTGATTAAAGATGCCACCCTGTCAATTTGGAATGGTTGATTTATATTATTTCCTTTAGTACAGGATAGATTTAACATATAGTTCACCGTTTGTTTAGATAACTTATTTGTCGTCAGCTACTATCGGGCTCTTTTTCTTTTTAGGGATCTATTTTTAATTTATTTTCTGGAAAGAGGAGGGTAATTTGGTAAAACATAATACGAAAAAAACGTCCTTCGTATATAAGCTCCTACAAAAACCCTCCCTAAAAATTAGTTAATTCACTTATCTAACTTTTCTTTTCATACTTGTTTAATAGTTTGCCTGTCTGTAGGCCCATTTTCCATTTGCATGTTAAGATGTTTAGCCGACCTGTTGTTAATCGAATCTGCAGGGGAGCCTTGCAGTTGTTGAAATGATTACATTGGAAGTGTGCTGATTTAACCCTGCTTCTATTTTCCCCATGATTGTACCAAATGACACACTTCTTTCCAGGAAACTTGTAAATGATTCTGAATTTATGAAGCTGTGGAATAAAGTGTCACCAATATTTAGTGTCTCAACAAGTTATTGCTAATTAAAATGTCTGAAAATGTGTCCAAAGCCCATTTAGACAATATGGGTTATCCTTAAATTAAAACACTCTTTAAATGCTAGCTGGGTCATTCCTAGCATTCGGTGCCATTTCAGCTAGGGTATTCAAAAAGAAAAAACATAATTTTCCATGTTTTAAAAATGTTTTTAATCTGAATGATGGCTTGTTAAAGTATAAGAAAAATATTTTGGTCAAGCTCAGGATATTATGCTTAAACATTTTTATTTTTTTTTACCATCCCCAGTTACTGTGAAAAATAGTAACAGGGTGGACATTTTATGCTAAACTTGGCTATTGCTACATGTGTGATGATAATCAAGCTAGCACTTGGTGACAACAGAAACATATATTTGATAGATATATTCACCATATTTTCTAAATGTAAAACAAATGATCAGTTCCACTAAAAATGAGCATAACAGGGTGGACATTTTATGCTTTACCGCAATAGTTAAGTTCTTTAAAACATTAGAAAAACGTTGAAGGAAGAACGCATTCACTCTGCTTCTTGAAGATGATTTCCAACTCAAAATATATCCTTCTTCTTCTTCTTGAGTCATACAAATAGTAGAATAGTAAAGGGGCGTGTCCAGAGGGATTCAAATCAGAGTAACAGGGGGGACATTCAAACAGGGGACACACACTTTATTTTCAATACAAATGAATTAATAACAACAATTTCAATTTGGTGAGGAATATTAGCAAAAGGGTCAAACAACACTCACAAAAATGTAGAATTTGTTTGTATTTATTGGTTTCTTTTTGTATATCTGTTACAGAAGTTGAGCAAACATGATTGGGGACACAGCAATTTGGCCTACTTGTGCTAAAATCAGAGTCATTATTTAGAATTTTTAATATCCTGGCTAAATAACATTGTTGTTTTATGGTAGAGGCTATAAACATTTAAAACCAAGCTTTTACAAAATAAGCATTAGACCTTTTAAATACAAAATATATGATATAATGTGGTGGGGACCTAAATGGCACCGAATGCTCGGAATGTTTGGCGATTAGACCCCATGTGCGCGTTCGTGTGTGTTGGAGGAGGGGCTCTGTAAGGAAGTCTGAAGGAAGGGGCAGATTTTTTTCGGCTGCGTACTTTCAAATTCTAGCACACTCGAGCTGGTTTCTCCATTCTTACCTACCCTACCTCTAAGATTATTGCTTTTAACTAACCTCATACAGTTGTGTGAAATGTGTTGACAGACTGTAATACATTTAATTAAAGTAAACTATCCCGTTTTTGTAGGGGGGAGGGGGGTTTAAAAATGGACAACCTGCACACCTGTTTTTTTTGTCATTGAAACTGTGTTCTAAGAAAAAGGACAAAAAACTATCCAATTATTTCAATGTGTTGTTTTTTTTATGTAGCAGCAATGTGAGTCACACAGTGGCTCAGTGTAATTTTAAAAATCCAAGTTTTGAATGACAAAGTTATTCTACATAGAAACCCCTTTAATCACAGAGAGAGAAAATAATCACTTGTGAGACAGAAATGAATTTCATCTCAGAAATAAATGAGAAAGTATTGAAAATGATAATAGTGGTAATATTGCGCCACCGTGTCACCACTCTTTGTCCTCGGGCTCTTTCAAAGCGTTTCTTCATCTCCGCCTGAAAGCTAGTTAGTGAAAAAGCCCCAGCTCCACCTCCAGCCTGCTGAGAGCACTCGAAAGCAATTTTCTTTTAATCAAGTTCACTATAAAGGCCCTCTGACGGCAACATCAGCAACACTGCCATTTTGTTTTTCTGCGCCGTCTCTCCCTGCGTTAGATTGATTTCTTCATGAGCGATATGAAAGGCTGTTTACTGACACGCACTGATGAGGATTTGATTGTAATACTCATACAAAATATATCTGCGCTATATAAGCAAAGTGTCTGCGTTTAATCCTGAGCGACCGGTAGTGAAGAAGCATTCAGATGTTGAATAAAAGCACCATAAATAACAATCGAAATATGAATTATTGTACAGCAGAAAGACTTGAGGTTTTTAAAACGTCCTATTTTAGATAGCTAGCTAGCTAGATAGACAGATAGGATAGATAGATGGATGGATGGATAGATCGATAGACAGACAGACAGACAGACAGACGGACAGACGGACAGACGGACGGACGGACGGACAGACGGACAGACAGACGGACAGACAGACAGACAGACAGACGGACAGACGGACGGACGGACAGATAGAAAGACAGATAGTAGTTATGTATTTATTTATAGAAGGACCATGCATACAAATACATTAATCTCAGCAAAGAGAAGAGATGCAATATGCCAGATTATAGCTAATAGCGAATTTCCATCTGTGGTCCTCAGGCAGGTTCATAACAATCAATAAACGAATAATAACATTGCATGATCTCTATCAGTCAAACCATTTTAAAACGTGATTTAAGTACAGCTCAATAAATTAATACATAGTACACTTGAAATACACTTACATGATCTCGGTCACTCAAATAATTATAAAACCTGATTTAAATACAGGTTACGAACATAATCTGCTTCAAATACACTTAAATAAAATATCTAAGATATAGTATGACAATACTGTTCAAATAAAAAAAAAATCAGATTACAGTGTAATTAATGTTGGCATGACTGGTTGCTTAATATGATTTTTTTGCACCATAGGAAAACGAGTTAAAATCAGTACAGGTTTTAAGTTCAACTGGAAGAGTATTCCTTGACGGCCGTAAACGAAAATGCTGATTGTGCAAAGGCAGTGCGCCTCAGAGGGATGGTTAGATCTGCATTTGGAGATAGATATATCTGTATCTATATGCTTCTAAATCTGAATCTTATGTAAAGATATGTGTTCATTCATACATTATTTACATTACTACAGTATTGTTCTGTGATGTGAATTCATTGAAAATTCATGCACTTTTCTACTTGTTACACTTTTTTGCATTTCTTTGACGATGAAGTTGAATCTAAAATGTAAAATAAGGTTGCTCTTGAAGCCATTGGTGAACGACAGAACACATGGCATGTTTTAATAAGACATGTGTTCCTAATATCAGTTTGTGAATGAGTTCCTGCAACACTGATGTTCTTTCCTCTGCACACCTTGTCTCCAGGTCAAGAGGACATGACGTGCCCTGAAGCTCTCGCTGGGACTGAAGACTGAACACAGAGGTAAGACTCTCTTCTCTCACTTTCTCCCGTAAAAGATTAATAACACGCGTCCTGACATGATGGATGGTAGCCCAAAGTTAGCATCAGCCCCCTAATGAAGTGTGAACACCATGTGACGTGTATTATTTTTTTTTTACACCAGTATGGTCACAGCCTCAAGGTCGATTCTAAATATTCTAAAAGTCTTCTGTCAATTTAGCGGCTAGTGTGATTTAACACAGAGCCTCGGAGAAACCACAGAGCAGCAGCAGCAGCTGGTGTATTTGCTTACAGTGCAGTGAAACTAACTCATGTTGTTTTAATAAAGCCAGTCAATAACAGATGCAGCTGCAGTCTGAATCCACGCTGCACAGCAGATGTAGATACCAGCGGGACACAGGGAGTTCAGCGCTCCTGCTTATTCCAATACTGCCTAAAATATATCAAACTGACAAATAAAGAAACGCAGAAATGTTCTTGTTTTTGAGACATATTTGTGTCTAATGCTTGCAGTTAGCACTAAGCGTCTTTACAAGTGTTTCCAGTGACTGCTTCACAAAAAAAGCCAACAGTGAAATTTAAAGCAGGATTTAATTCTGCTTTTTGGGGGTGTTCTTTTTCCTGTAGTGTGTTGTATAGGTTTCTGTGCATGTAGATGGTCTGGAAACAGTGTCTGAGTGACATCACTATGTAACACTCGTGCTTCATTGGCTAGCGCTCCAACTTATTATACGTTATAGTCTAAGGGGCGGGACATCTCTAAGCGGTTGACCAATCACAACAGAGCCGGCCAGCTAACCAATCAGAGCAGACTGGGCTCTGGTTTCAGACAGAGGCAGTATGAGAAAAATAAAGAGCTTTCTGAACATTAAAGCGTGGAGACATGTCACAGTAGAGACACTAGATACTGATATACACCTGAACATCAGCAGGAGAGGACTCTTTAAAGTAGAGACACTACATACTGATATACACCTGAACATCAGCAGGAGAGGACTCTTTAAAGTAGAGACACTACATACTGATATACACCTGAACATCAGCAGGAGAGGACTCTTTAAAGTAGAGACACTACATACTGATATACACCTGAACATCAGCAGGAGAGGACTCTTTAAAGTAGAACATACATACTGATATACACCTGAAAGGACTCTTTAAAGGAGAGACACTGCATACTGATATACACCTGAACATCAGCAGGAGAGGACTCTTTAAAGTAGAGACACTACATACTGATATACACCTGAACATCAGCAGGAGAGGACTCTTTAAAGTAGAGACACTGCACACTGATATACACGGGAACATCAGCAGGAGAGGANTGGTTACTAATTCCTTTTCTTTATGGCGGTTCCTTTTCTTTATGGCAGGAACACCATGGATGTTACAAAGTTGACTAAATCATCCAAAATTCAATGAAAGTGGTGATCAGCCATTGTATATGTTCAAATATCTACTGTGAAGGATATCATAAAGCCTTAATGCAATCGAATGTAAAACAAAAAAGTTATGATTGATGAAAGTAGTAAATCAGTCAGATTTGACCCGAAGACAACAGGAGGGTTAAATGGGCAAGCATAAGAAAAATATGTATAATTATTTAGTATTTTCTAATATATCTAGCTTAAAATGACATAATTTCACCATCTTACATTCCTTATACAACCCATGATACATTGCCCATTTAGGGAGCTATATTACACCGTCCACATTGCTCTGAATTTACACCCATGTTACGTCAATGTTACACCCATATACCTATATTTCCCAGTTTTCATCTGATTGATTTAGGAGGATAGGCTTCAAAACACAAGTTTATCTGTGAGTGATTATAACCTAATCTGGACTTGAAGATACAGAAACCATTTAAGGGTTAAAACTACAAATGCTGGGATAAATTCAACTTGCATTTCGGCGAAAACAGACATTTCTACATCATTTCTATTCAACATATTGTAGATAGTTCATTAAACGCTATCCATGATGAAATTCGGTATCATCCCACCGTATGTAATGATATGAGTGTTGTTTAAATTTACTCAGCCAAGGTTTGACTTCCATAAATAAGAGTTGCTTGGCGTAGTCAAAGCAGAAAATCACTGCAGGTTCAGCCGAATAATTGCTTTTTAGAAACAGTCGTGTACAGCTTTTGCTTTGAAAGACAGAACAGCAGCATGCAGCTGGCAACGCATGTAATTACAATATTTCTGGTTTGAATGTGCCCCCCTCCTCTCTCAATTAAAATTCAAATTAGATTCTCTTTTGTTGGCCACAAGAATCTTGGGAAAGTATTGTTGTGTGTCTAGCTGAATGGAGAAATTTGTCAGCATTTGAACACTTCTGGTTCTCTCATTTGGAAGTTTTTTTTAATCTGTTTGTGGTTAGAAGCCTTAAAATAAGGTCTGTAGTTAACACAAACTGATACTATGACATTTGGTTTTAAGACGTGCAATATGTCAGTAAATACCCCACTAATGAATGTCCAAGCTTCGATGTGTCAGAAAAACTTTGGTTGCTAACAAGTGGCTGAATAAGACCACTTTAATGTGTGATTGTTGTTTTATTGCTCGATTTTATTGTGTGGTCCTTTTTCACTACCTCTGTAAAGCGATTTTGAGAACCTGTAAAAGCACGTACAAAATAAATGTATTTGTATATACAGTATATATGATGTAATCAAAGCAACAACAGGCTGCCTTTAGCTTAGCGGTGGTAATGCTCAGCCATGTGACCTTGATGTAGTTTGTTAATAGCCTAACGTTAGCTTTTTACTTCTAGCAATTGAGTTAACTCTTCAAAAATCACAAAGTGGTTTCATGATGTGGAGAATATCAAAACGAAAGGTGTCAAGGATCATAGAGTAAATGTGTGTTTGCCACAGAGCTTATTTGCTGCAATATACCGAAATAACATGAGGAAATCCAACTGCTTTTTATCAGGGTAGCTCTTCACGATACTAACTTATGGGTCAGCCTAAGTACGTCATCGCTGCCCCACTATTACCCTCCTTCAGTGGCCTGCAGATAACTTAGAAATGCAACATAACTTCTACTACTCTAGAGCCAGTGTTTGGTGTGTCCTTCCTGGGCTACCGTAGAAACATGGCAGTGCAACATTGCAAACTATAACGAAGGCTAAGCTAAGTTAGCAGAACACAACCATTCTTATGGCACTTTTCCACTGCAGGGCCTCGCACGGCTTAGTACGGTATAGTTAGGCCTTGGTAGGCCAGGCTCACTTTATGCTGCATTTCCATTACAGTTTAGTAGCTGGGGTAGTAACTATAGTAACGTATAGTAACGCAGTGTAGGCGGAGCCGTGACGTCATCTTCAATGAGAACCACAAAACCAACATCAGCCGTTAGCTGTTAGCCCTCAGAGCTCACAGCTCCTCATATCTGTTCAGAAACTAGACAAAAGTTAAACAAGTACAAACCACAGACTGTCTGTGTCATGGAGAATACAGTCGCTGGTTTATTTATGTCTGTAGGCCGTTATTGTGAGTGTGGACGGTCGGAGCATATACTGCGTTAGCTTAGCCGATCTCCATTCAGACAACACGCATTTTAAAAGGTTTTTCGCTTGCCGTCTGTCTGCAGACTTGTGAAAGCATTAATTCATGGTTTTTTCTAACCGGTATCAGTATGTTGTTACTTCGGCATCATTTTAAAACGTGTATTACAATTAAATCACGGTCAAATATGTTCATTTTGTTGTAGTTGTAGCCCCCTTGCCAGCGATTCTCTCACTAGTTTAGCATATCAGCCCGGTTGTTGGCCAGCCGCTTTTTGGCCCCGATAGAACCACGATTTTGTCGGGCCAGAAAAAAGTTGAAAAGTAGCCCCGGGCCGGAACTAGGCCTAGTGGAAAAGCAACCAAAAACGGGCAGGGCACGCTTAAACCGCGCTCCGCGCCATGGTGGAAATGCGCCATAAGTCGATTGGCAGAGGACGGGAGTGAGTGCAGCAGCCCCGGCAGTTTATCCAGAATTACCGGGACTGTGGCTCCAGGGAGGCAGCGTGTGGCTGCATTGAAGAATCGGATGTTTCTGGTTATGGAATCCCCGATTATGAATGTGGTTGGGGCGAAAAGGAGATGAGGAGGTGCCGGTGATTGAGGGTGTGGACCGAGCAGGAAGTGTTGTGGTGAGACAGTAACAGCTGGGCGGGAGGAGGATTTTCTTCTTTTTTTTGGCGGCTCAGGGACCCCGGAAAAAAACTTTCCAGAGTGTCTCAAGGCACGGTCTTTCTTGAAGGAGTTTACGACGTGAGGAGGTCGGCCCAACGGAAATAAGGGACGGCCGTGTTAACTTCCACAGGGCCTGGGAAAGCAGCACATGAATACTTGATCGGGCTGCCGGCGCAGGGGGTTGCCAGTGTCGGCAGGGTCGCAGGATCGGACTGGTCCAGTGCACGCGGGCCATCAGTCTGGATGGACCGGCATCATTCTGTTACCGAAAGTTCGTGCTGCGAGGGGCATCAGCTGGGATGGCCGGGATCCATCTGGATTGAGTCGTGGCCGCGGTGAGCATCAGGGCCTGGTGGACTGATCATTGACGAGCCAGTGCCGCGGGAGCAATTCAGGCTGGATGGACCGGATCATCTGGACGGGTCGTGCGCGGGAGGCATCAGCTGGTGGACGGATCATCCTTGGGACGGTCAGTGCCGGCGGGGGCACAGCTGGATGGGACGTGGATCGTCTGACAGGGTCGTGGAAGCGTTCTGAAGGCAAGGCGGTGAAGTCTCCCCATTTCAATAAGTCCTGCGCACCACCTCAAGGACCACGACTTCTGATGCAGGTGTCGAGGAGTAAATGTCGGAAGGCCGTGGACAGTGTGAAGGATCCCACAGAACTGACACTTCGCTTCTGGATCAGCCCCCCAACCGGTTCGCTGCACCCCGGCTGCGGAGGGGGCCAAGTTCCATCAGCAAAAACACGTGTGTTTCTATCCTGGCTCCAAATGCGTGGAATGAGCTCCCATTGAAATCAGTGGACCAGCAGAAAGGCTTGACTATTTCGGCGCAGACTGAAAACTCATCTCTTTCGACTCTACTTCGAGAGATAGAATTACTAACAAAGGAACTGTATAGCACTTATATATCTAATAAAAGGACTGCTTATTCTGTAGCCAGTTGTTAAGCACTTGAAGATTTTTTGGCCTCATCTTGACTTGAATGTACTTAATGATATCTGGTTTCTTCAAGGTTGTATCTGTAGCTGTGGTGCAGCACAGCGTCAGAGAGATCACCTTTTTGATCCTTTCGGGGGGGAAATTATGTCGCTCTTCCTGTGGGTCAAACTCTCGAGGTACACAGTGTTCAGAGGACAGTTTTCAAATGAATTTGGACAAGTATGTTGACCAGCCTAAAGAACGGCCATTATCCCTTTTGCATCGTGTGGATCCCCTTTGACTTTTCAGCCTCTCTGCGTTAGGGAGTAAATGTATGGAACCTCTGCTAAGCAATTTGTAGCTCCTTTGAATTTAGCTTCACATTTAATAAAAATCCTGAAAACAACACAATTATTGACTCCAACTCAAATATGGTTCGCAGATGGCTTCCTCTGTGTTGTGGTTGCAT
>NW_011354227.1:0-12302 GCF_000735185.1 Notothenia coriiceps | reverse complement strand
TTTGGGCCACTTCATCGATGTCATAACGATGTGTTTGTCTGTGTAACCCATTAGGCCAATCCAGCAACCAAGGTACCCCCCCCCCCCCCTTATCAACACTGAATTTCTCCTCTCGAACCATGAAGTCTTGTAATCAAGAATGTCTCTCAGAAAGGGGTGGTGGGAGGGGCCTCTTACCTTTCATCGGAAAGTACAACAACAGAGAATCAGCACCTTTGGGGAAAACAGTGGGCTGAAACAGATGATTATGGGAATGCTGCAATGACCGTTTGCGTGTTTCAGCCAATGCAGAGACATGTTTGTCTACATCTGAGAAGCTGTTAATTATGAAGGAAAATCAGTATAAACAAGCGACCTTTAATGAATGGTTCTTCTTCCTATGGTCTCTCTTTCCCACTCGAAATGCTCACATACCTCATTTCTTTACATTTCTTCAAAGGCTCCTTTGTCCCTTCCCTCCCTCCATCAACTCTTCCTCTTTCGTCAGACGGGAAAATACGTTGTCACTAAATGCTTAGGAAACTATAAAATGTGCCGTTCCAAAAGCCCCTGATAATCCCTTCTCTCCCCCACGCCCACATTAAGACTCTGCTACCTGTGTGGTGCTTACATGCATGGGTGGTGCGTGGTTTTTCCCAAGGGCCTCATTTAAAACCCTATACCTCTCTCTCTTGTGGTGTTGTTTTAGTGCAGGTGGATGGAAGGCTTTTATTTCACTGGAAATACCCTCTTCACCAAAACATTTAAAAGGACCACAGGCTTCTAGCTATTGTAATGCCCACAACGCAGTTGGTACAGCAAACGACTAATTGAGTCAAGAGGATAGATGTGAGACCATGGATATTTAAAACATGTTTCAGGGTAAAATGTTCAGTGTAGGCGGGATTACTGAGAAGATTAGATAGTCCACGGATTAGTATTTGAAAATTGAGATGTCCCGATCCGATCACGTTATTCGGGGATCGAGCCGATCAACGTTGATTTTCAAAGATCGGGGAATCGGGCAGAGAAAAAATCGGGGATCGGCGATTTTTTTTTTAAAAAAATTCTTTTTTAAATACTTTTTTTAAAAATTTGTTATTCAAATGTTACAAAAACAAACAATGGACCAATGTTCAAGGTCTTTAAAGTCATACCTGAGGCCTTAGTTTCTGGTTCAAATTACAACAACTCCATGTTATGTGTTGGCTGCTTTGGGTGTTTTTCATAGCCTTGGTTGCTTGTTTTCTCAAAGTCTGTGCGAACAGAAAGTGGGTTTTGCAGGGTGCAGTGTGTGTGTGTGTGTGTGTGTGTGTACTGAAAGCTTTATTTTGTTTTGATCCAATGCTGCACAACTGAACTGATCCAATGCTGCTGTGAAAGAAAGAAGCTATATCCATGTTGGATAGAATATCCAATTTAAATAAAAAAATAACCTTAAGGGACAACTTGAATGCTTTTTTTTCTCTTAATGCATTGCATAAAGATCGGATCGGGAAAAATCGGTATCGACAAATTGTCAAAATCAAATGATCGGAATCGGATCGGGATCAAAAAAAGGTGATCGGGACATCCCTAATTAAAATGTCAGGAAAGTCTTACGAATTGCCACCAATAGGGTAAAATGACGCCATTTCCACTTGAAAACTAAAGGAAATTGCTTAAAATCCCTGTAAAACGAGCTAATCCGAACATTTGAGAGGCTTAAACCAATGTTTATTTGACATTCCTTATGAGTGACTGAAAACAACTTCAAAAAGCTGCAATTGTTATTTTATGTCGATGGCGCCATATTGAAGAACAAGAAAAGTGAGGTTTTATTCGTTTTAAAGTATTGATACCTGGCTAGATCCATCTTCCTTCATCATATGTCAGATAGCATTGTTAGCTTTCCACGCTATAACGATGACCTCATCGATACCTTTAGGATACACAAACCCTTGCATGGAAAAAGTCTATTATCCTAAAGGCCATGCAATCTCTGTAAGAACACATCCTACGTTAGAGAGGTGAGTAACTGTTGACAGACCTTCTTTTAACCTTTTTGTACTGCTATTTGTCTGTGTGTTGGTCTTAACTTGTCAACAGTGTTTGTGCATCGGGAAAAAATTCCCATTGGTCATGCTTTTTGAATCCATCAGTCTCTACATGCTGTCATACCACTGGAATGATAGCTGTCTCTCTTATCCATGCTTATGAAGTGTGTGTTATCTTTGGTGCAGATATGGTTGAGCGCTTCCAACACATGATTGCTAAACTCTACTTTGTGTGTGTGTTTCATCAGTCGATATGGCACTGACTGTCTTGTGAGTACTGGCAGGTAAAGGGGAAATGAAATGCATGACATTTTAAAGGTTGTGGCAACAAACGGCAAGAACTGACAGGGAAACAACCATCATCATCAGAGAGCAAGAATCTTGTATATTTGCAATATTTGATCCCCAGTGCTTTGACATTTCCAGAGGGTGGGAAGTAGTGGAGTCCTAATACTTCGTTACTGTACTTAAGTACATTCTTCTGGTATCAGTACTTTACTCCACTACTTATTTGTCTGACGACTTTTTACTTTTAATTCTTACATGTTGAACACAAATACCTGTACTTTCTACTTCTTACATGTTGAACACAAATACCTGTACTTTCTACTTCTTACATGTTGAACTCAAATACCTGTACTTTCTACTTCTTACATGTTGAACACAAATACCTGTACTTTCTACTTCTTACATGTTGAACTCAAATACCTGTACTTTCTACTTCTCTCATTTTCCAAACAGGCTGGTTCCTTTAGTCTGAATGTGTGTTTGGTGGCGTGATCATTATTATTTAGAGTCATTGCGTGCCTATTGATTTGAACACGATCCGTGTATCCATCATTTCCTGGTCTTCTCTAAAGAAGAGGGACCAATGAAAACGTTGTCATGTTGCCGTTGTTCAGCATGGAAACATTCATTAGCTAACAATGACATTATTGTTCTATTAATATAAAGGGAGGTCAGGTACTCTTTAAAACAGCTGCTAGTTATGGGTACTTTTTACTGAAGTACATTTCAAAGCCTCTTTACTTTGACTTGAGTAAAGAAGTTTAGTCAGTACTTCTACTTTCACCAGATATTTTTAAACACGAGTATCTGTACTTCTACTTGAGTAAAGGATGTGTGTACTTTTTCCATCTCTGCCGACACCGAGTTGAACTGGAGGTCAAGAGAAGCTCCCACAATGCTCCTTGTTTCCACAGAACACACCAGCATTGACCACGCCAACCGAGAAGAACAGACGTTTCGATGCAATCGCGTTCTTTCCGTGCCGTCTGTGTTGTTGTTGTGGCGCAACAAGGCAGCGGAAATATTCATAATCCCCACATTGTTGGTCCTGCAGTCATAACACACAACAACGGGCTGCTGACGCCAGCCGAGCCCCAAAATGGTCACAGTCGGATCAAACTGGCGAATGGGTTTGTTTGTCCGTATAAGTTCAGCGGAGCAGCGATGAAAGCTGCAGCTCATATCCAGCGCAGAGGTCAGAAAACTGCATTCCCCACATTCCTCCTCCGTCAACCACCTGAGCCGCTGACAGACGGCTTCACTGAGGCTGTAATTACTGCCAATGCACACTCATGGGAAATATTATCATCAAGTGTGTGTGTGTGACTCATATCTCAGAGCATTTATGAGTGTGTTTTGGGATATATGATATGTGTGACATTTCCTTGTTCCCTTTTGACATGCAGCTAATCTATAAAAGTCTCATTGGCTGCAAGAAAGTCAAACAGGCTACTTCCTTTCGGGATTTCACACACTTGTCTCTTTCTTTCACAGTTTGGTGATTGAACACATTTCTTCCTTATTGTGTTCTTACTCTGAGCAAAGAGGTTCGACATAAATGTTCTTGAAAAGTTGGAACCATTTAGATTCGTTAGAGATTTGTTTACTTTCTGCTTTGTCCATGTTAGTTATAAGAGTGTAGGAATGGTTTATGGTTTGGTATTTCTTTATGCTAAAGAGTATTTTCTGCACAAAATAAATCTGCAAAAGTCAGTTCGAGAAAAGGATATCATGCTTTTAAATGTATCTGCTGTTTAACATTATAAAAACTTGTCTCATTTTCCAATATTTGCATGCAACAAAATGTGAGGTGTGACAGTTACCTTTCACTCTGAAGGGATCGTGGACTCGTATTTCTTTTTACAGTTGCAAAACATTCAGAACTTTTAAAATTGTTTTGAAATATATCTACAGGCCTTTATGATGGTGAGAACAAACAACAACTTTAGGTAAACTGTCTGCAGCTGCTAAACAAATCTGTTTTTTGGCGTGCATGGAAAAACACAACTGTAATGTAAGTTGTATTGGTGTTAAAGTTTTGTCGGCTAAGTTGGTGAAATAGGTGGTTATCGAGTTTAGTCAAATTTAATTATTTTGCAGCACATCTTCACGTAATAAGACTGAATAAGTAAGAGGCTTTTTACACTCAACAAAAAACAGTCAATGCTAACATTAGCAACTAACGCTACTCACTCCTGATTCCCTCACTCCTCCTGGTTACTGTCCATACAACATTTTGGCAACCAAAAAAAGAATTATGATTTGGACAGAGGAATTGTGGGAAACATGAACAAGTCTGACGCATTTCAGTTTAAAGTGTAGTACTTATCGGCTGGCTATGACTGCATGTTTCACTGCCTGCTGACTATTGTTTTTGTTTCAGGATGAGTCAGTATTTGAAATAAAAATTGTTATGTAAAATTCATGCATTAGATTGTTGACTCTTACGACTCACTTAAGACAATTGCAAAAGTGTGTGTGTGTGTGTGTGTGTGTGTGTGTGTGTGTGTGTGTGTGTGTGTGTGTGTGTGTGTGTGTGTGTGTGGTACATGTATGTGTCAGGTGTGAGTCAGGTATGTGTGTGTGTGTGTGTGTGTGTGTGTGTGTGTGTGTGTGTGTGTGTGTGTGTGTGTGTGTGTGTGTGTGTGTGTGTGTGTGTGTGTGTGTGTGTGTGTGTGTGTGTGTGTGTGTGTGTGTGTGTGTGTGTGTGTGTGTGTGTGTGTGTGTGTGTGTGTGTGTGTGTGTGTGTGTGTGTGTGTGTGTGTGAGCAGGTGAGTGCAGCAGTCATCCCCTTCCCCAGGCGTGTGTGAGTGAGTGACAGCTAAAGCGGACAGACAATACAGAGTAAGGAGAGCTGCAGTAAACAGGCTCGGCCATGCCTCCCTCCTACATGTCATCTCATCATCTTCACATCGCAGCGCTTGGTTTACACGTCAGCTGTCAATCCTGGAGAGGGGCTGAAGTGGAAAGAGGCTCTCATTAATACCAGCTGATGATTAATATTTCCAACATGCAGCTGAGTGATTCATGAGACAAGACGTCGTGTATTTAACACACTTCTGAGGCCGTTCCACCTCACGGGAAACTGCTTATACCCCCTTAGCCATATCATGTACAATGTGTCGGAGCGCTAGCCAATAGAAGCGCGAGTGTTACGTAGTGATGTCATCATGTTGCGGAAGTAAACAAAGGAGTCCAATGGAGGCGTTTCAGGCGGGGGGGGGGTCTGCCTTTACACTAAAACCTATAGAACCCACCACAGGAAAGGGAAACCCCCAAAAAGCCGAATAAGGTCCCTTTTAACTAATAAAAACTTTTCCTCCCAACTTCGGCTCCATTACTCAAAAAACAAAAGTTAGTTGGGTAAGAATTCATTGAATGAGGAAAGTAAAGCCGAGATGGATCTGTTCTGTGATCATTCAGACACGCTGAGCTCTGCAGCAGCAATTCATCAGTCTCTGATCTCTGAGGAGAACCCTAACGTCTTTTGGCTCTTGTTGAAGATCTCTGTGTTCTGCAGATGTCCTGAAGACTCTTCATCCCCCTGCAAATATCCAGCGGGGTCACATGACGACTGCTGCCACTCCAACATACTGATGTTCAGGCTTGGGGAGTAACATATAACATGTAACTGGATTACGTTCAAGGTTCAAGGCTTTTATTGGTCATACGTACATAGCTGCAGTGTAGCTATGACGATGAACATCTTAGGTCACAGGCTCCTCCAACAGAGCAACTCAATAAAACAGAAAAAATACTGCAAGTGAATACAAAAAAGAAAATAGTCAAATAGCCAAATAGTGCAATAAGAGTCTATATACAAGTAGTTGGAGAGGAGCCAAATGCAATGCGACCATCTTCACCAGTGCACCATACATTTACAAAACAATACCAAAAAAACCACACGTAATCAAATTACTGTTACATTTCAAATAAAAATAAAATTGGGATTACAATGTGACTAAAAAAGTTGTGTTTGTTGTAAAAGCAGCAGATTTTTTAAGCAACATTTTCCAGCTTGCCAGTCTGTTTTGCACCAGACTCAGAGAAGTCAAAAAGGTTTATCAAACTAACGGCTGTTTGAAAGCTGTATGATCATAGGCAGGGCCGGCCCTCGGCATAGGCAGTATAGGCGAATGCTAAGGGCGCATCAACCCACAGGGGGCGCCGAAAATTGAAAAAAAAATAAAATAAAAAAAAGTTAGAAATTTAATTAAAAAAATTTTTTAAATGTCATAACACAATTTGCCGATTTTGGATCAACAAAGTACATCTTATTATCTTATACTAACAGAACTACGCATATATTGCATACAGCGCCCATAAACTATGGCACAACCCCCCCAAAAAATCTAATTGAACCGCCCCAGCCCCAGCCCCAGTAAAAACCAGACGTTTATGTGAAATTGTTCTTTTTTTGAAATAATGGTTTTAGTGTGCAATTATAGGTTTTAATTTTTTATTTGTGTTAATTTAAAATAATAATGGGGGGGCGCCAGCTAAAATCTTGCCTAGGGCAGCAAATTGGTCAGGGCCGGCCCTGATCATAGGCAGAATCCTGACTTCGTTTTTCATGCACAGATCGGACAGAATAAAAGAAGCTCTCCTCTTTAAAACCTGCTTCCCGTCTTATCCCCGTTCGGCTCAGCTCGGCCCGGCTCTCCTTCTGTCAGCTCATGATTTGTGGGTCTCACAGGAGAGGAACGGGAGGAACTCCTCTAGGTTAAAATCTGCAAACAATGAGTCTTCTGTTGGGTGTGATGGATGGTGCACATCCCGGCCCATTTGTCTGTGCTTTGCGCTCGCCAGTATCAATTGTTAGAGAAACTTTGCTTAACATGCAGTCCTGAATGTTGGCCGGTCACAGCAGGGAAGAGAGGAAGAAGAAGACAAAAGAAACATGGGAGATAAGATGGATGTTTGCTCGGGTCGGAGGGATACATATAATAAAAAAGACAATGTTTTCTATTTACAATTCAATTTGAAAATAGCATTAAAAACTAAGGTAATGCTATTTTCAAAAGCCAAATAGACACCGGAGACCGCTTTGGATATTGTTACTACGCAAAGACAAGTCATTGAAGTGGTTGCCTGTTATACACACCTTGGTATCGGGCTTGACGATTGTCTCTCTTTTAAACTTCAGGTCAATAATCTGCTTGAAAAGCTGAGGGTTAGACTAGGTTTCTTTTTCAGAAACAAGTCCTGTTTCTCACTTGAGGCCAGGAAAAGGCTCTGAGACCTTTTTACCTGTGGTGATCTGATCTATATGAATGCACCTGCCCATTACCTGCTCAAGTTAGATGCCGCCTATCACAGTGCGCTGAGATTTGTTACTTACTGTAAAGCACTTACTCATCACTGTACCCTGTATGCCAGAGCAGGTCTGCCATCACTAACTGTACGGAGGCTCAGTCATTGGTACACGTTCATCTATAAAGCCATGCTGGGTAAACTACCACCTTACTGACATCACAGAGTGGCAAGTAGCTATTGACTGAGATCCCAGGATGTGTTTTTATAACATGTGCAAAGTGCTAGGACTGTTTTAGGTGCTAAAGCTTTTATGTGTGCTGCTCCTCTAACATGGAACACTGCAAGCAACATTGAAACAGAGCATTTTGGTTCCCCTGCATCGTTTTAAAGCTCGGATAGATGAAATGTTATTTGATACCTGTCATTGTGAATAGGTTGTAATTATGTTGTATGATGTCCTTTTTGTTTTCTGTTGTTGTTATGTGTAACCATCCAATGTGCTGCAGGTCTCCCTTGAAAAAGAGATCTTCTAGGTTCTTGAGAAACTGCAGTTCTGATACTGATTGTCACAGAAAATAAGTTTCACAGTGTAAGAAAAAGGCGACATGACTAGCCCACATCGCTGGAATTTGCGTTATTAGCTCCATCAAGAAATAAAGGTTGTTTTCTTGTCGTTTATAAGCACTCTTTTCCGGTTGCCAGTCCCACTCCCTTGAACGTAATATCTCGGGAACGCCTGCACGGGATTTCTTGAAATTTGGCCTCACAGTCCACTTCAACTCAAGGATGAATTAATACGATTTCGTGGGTAAAAGGTAAAGGTTATCCTAATCTCCTGTCGGTCCCATTCTCAGGAACGCCTGGAGGCAATTTCATTAACGGTGCCTTCCAATACAAGGATACTATTTAGTACTATTTAGGATGTCTAAATACAATGAATGCAGTTTGCCGAACTATCAGAATGCAAGCCAGCATAGTTTTCTGGCTTTGCGGACAATCCTTTGCTATTAATATCTTAACTGTTCTGGTTTCGCTCAACGCTCTCATGACATTGTTTTCAAATGGAAAAAGCTTTAAAAATCCTCTGTACACTACCTGCTCAGCAGCAGACAGACACATTCAGAGACTAGCTGAAGAACATAGGGAATCATCTGAAATATTAAAACGTAGGTCCCACAATGTGGATGATCCACAAACAGATTGATGCCCCAGGAGCTGGTGGGGACCAAAGATGGAGCAAAAAACTGAGAATATTGGACGAACACAAAGAGAAACAACTCATATTAAGTCATTGTGTTGCTCTTTAACTCCTTCACATGGAAATAAACCACTGTTAGCAAAGAAGTTAAACTTAATAATCTCAAAAGGTGAATACTTTGAAACCCTCTCCTGTTGCTGGAGTTATGCTAGCCCCTCCACCAACAACATCAAGTACACTTCTACATCACTGCAGCAAGGTGAGAAGTTAAAGCACTAGATGTCGGCAAAAACAAGATTTCCAGCTGCTAAGTTACTCTTTCTTGGTCGATGTAGGCAGATATTAAAAATGATTATATTTGGTGGATGTGAGAGAGAAACGATTAAGCTTAGCGATTAACAATGAGCTACACATTGTAGCCAGCGATTAACAATGAGCTACACATTGTAGCCTGCGTATTGCTCAACATGTTATGACATTTTTTCTTGCTGTACTTTATTTTATTTACATCGAACACTGATCATGAACACCTTACACTGAATTGTATTTATTGTCATTTAGATATTTCGCCTCAGTTGCTACGTTTCTGTAGTTTCAAACTTTCTGTTAGCATACATGCACACTATTAGGCTTGACTCTTGTATTACATAACCCTTATCAACCGTAGTGAGAAAGATCTGTCGGCTTCAGGCCTTGAATATTGCACATGTGTTTTATTTTGAAAAGTGTTCCCCCTCCCGTTTTTTGTGTTGCTCCTGATTGTGTTCACCTGGTGCCCTGTGCTGTCTCCTCCCCCTCACCTGTGTCTTGTTGGGTTCATTAGTGTGGGTATTTAGGCTCTGTGTTTCCTGTTTTGTTGGGTGTGTGAGATCCTTGTCGCCGGTGACTGTGCTCACGGGAACATCGAGATTGAGGCTGTGTCCTGTGCTCGAATTTAAGAAATGCCCACACCGGGTTACATCGTTGGACGTTCTGCCTCTGCCTCCTTGCTTGGTCGGGCCNTCTTTAAAGTAGAGACACTACATACTGATATACACCTGAACATCAGCAGGAGAGGACTCTTTAAAGTAGAGACACTACATACTGATATACACCTGAACATCAGCAGGAGAGGACTCTTTAAAGTAGAGACACTACATACTGATATACACCTGAACATCAGCAGGAGAGGACTCTTTAAAGTAGAGACACTACATACTGATATACACCTGAACATCAGCAGGAGAGGACTCTTTAAAGTAGAGACACTACATACTGATATACACCTGAACATCAGCAGGAGAGGACTCTTTAAAGTAGCAGGAGAGGACTCTTTAAAGTAGAGACACTACATACTGATGATACACAGTTTCCAGAGAGTTTACAGTGAGGTTGATTATTACAAATGACGTCATGTATCCTCTGGTTGCACAAGTTTTGTTTGTTTTTAAACTCTTGAAAAAGTGCCCTCTTCGATGCCTCCATGTTGGATGAAAAAATAATGAAGCTCCATCTATGGTGCCTTTATAGTAGATACAAAGAAAAGAGAACCCTCTGGTATAGCCTTGAATTTGATAAAACCCTATTGGCCGCCCTACATGATGAAAAACCTGTCTCCAACAATGGAGACCGCTCTCAGAGAGGTTTGGAAATGCCAAGAGTGCTAAAAAGATGTCCATTCGACATAAATAATGTCAATATCAGCGTTCGATTCCATGAAATATATAACTTTAACATTAATAATGCATTTCCTATTCTTGGTTTAAAGTAACCAAGTGAAAAAGGTCAGGAACTCGGAGAGAAGGAAGATCAATACCGTGAGAGTGTTTTACTCACCGAGGACCGCTCGTTCTATGAATTTTAAAGTGGTTTCACATGATGCCACCATCTTATCCCACTTCCTCCTTTCAGTCCCTGCTGCTGCATCGATCCCAGGAGGAAACCCTGTAGCGGCCATTCAGGATTAGGTGCATGGAGTCAGAAGCAGAGTGTCTTCTGTCCGCAGAGACTCGGACACTACTTCCTACATTTTAATGGAAAGCATTGAACAAGATGTTGAGTATTATTATAACTCGGAATTAATTTGAAAAAATGTGGCTTTTAAACAAAATATAAACTGAAAAGGGAATGTTATTTTGATTACAATGCCCAAAGAACAATTAGAGTAAATGAAAACACTCCGTATTGAGAGTTTAATAAGACAGTGAGACTGTTTTCAAACATGGAAACACTTAGGGTTAGGGTTAACCCCATTATAGATAATGCAAAATACAATTGACTAATTCGTTTTCTCACACTGATATTCTGCACAAACTGTGCTGTTGTATTTGCTGTAAAGTGTCTTTACTGTAGGGTATTCTTATTATATGTTCAGCACTTTGGCTCGACCAAAAATCGTTTTAAAAATGTGCTATATAAATAAAACTTGATTTGATTTGACTAATCAAGACATTATGGCCAAACTATTGTCAACAAGTAAACTACATCATACCCAGCTGCTTAATGTTTTAAATAACTACTTTTAAATGGCGCTATATAACTTCCTCCAATAAAAACGCTGAAGCATCTTCATATTAGATATCAAAGAACTTTGTTAAGCTTTAATGTTTTTCTTTCAGCTCCAATCTTGTTTCATTATACTCATTTTCTGTGTGTTTTCAGAGGTAACACTGCAGTACAACTTGAGGTGATTGCTTTCACTATACGTTCCTCTACCTGTTGGTATGATGATGATATTCTGGGCAACAATAATGCAGAGTTTACCTTTCAATCTGCGGTAATGAGAAGCATTATATACAGAGGTGGGAAGTAGTGGAGTTCAAATACTTTGTTACTGCACTTACAGTAAGTACATGTTTCAGGTATCAGTACTTTAGTCCACTACTTATTTTTCTGATGACTTTTTACTTTGACTTCTTACATTTTGAACACAAATACCTGTACTTTCTACTTCTTACATGTTGAACACAAATACCTGTACTTTCTACTTCTTACATGTTGAACACAAATACCTGATACTTTCTACTTCTTACATGTTGAACACAAATACCTGTACTTTCTACTTCTTACATGTTGAACTCAAATACCTGAACTTTTTACTTCTCTCATTTTCCAAACAGGCTGGTTCCTTTAGTCTGAATGTGTGTTTGGTGGCGTGATCATTATTATTTAGAGTCATTGCGTGCCTATTGATTTGAACACGATCCGTGTATCCATCATTTTCTGGTCTTCTCTAAAGAAGAGGGACCAATGAAAACGTTGTCATGTTGCCGTTGTTCAGCATGGAAACATTCATTAGCTAACAATGACATTATTGTTCTATTAATATAAAGGGAGGTCAGGTACTCTTTAAAACAGCTGCTAGTTATGGGTACTTTTTACTGAAGGACATTTCAAAGCCTCTTTACTTTGACTTGAGTAAAGAGTCAGTACTTCTACTTTCACCAGAGTATGTTTAAACACGAGTATGTGTACTTCTACTTGAGTAAAGGATGTGTGTACTTTGCCCTCTCTGTGTAAAGTAATCTGATTACATGTTTCCCCTCAGCATGCTCTCTCGTGGGCTC
>NW_011354226.1:301616-315351 GCF_000735185.1 Notothenia coriiceps | reverse complement strand
ACGTAAAGCAATACATGATTGTCACTAAAAGCCTTGTCTCTACATTACAATAAAATATACAAAAATATTGATTAATTAATTTGAATAAAAATTCAAGTTAGTAGCTATTAAAGGCATAAAAGACAGAAATGTATAATTCTTTCTTTAATAGAAATGTTTCTTCTGTCCGTAAAGTGTCCAAACCAGGCTTTTCTGGATAAGCGCATTTTTAAAACATAGTCATTGTCCATGCCAGTTTCAGTTGGATTATTTGTCACAGTTGCTCCGATCAGATCAGTCTCCTCCATTTTGTAGATTTACGATTTTTGAATCCACATAAACACATCAGCAAAATATGGCTTACTTTGAGCATGTGTTTTAAACAGTTTAATCCCTTTGTGAATTGTTTCCACTTGCGCCGTCCTTTAATTTCTTCATACAGCGGGAATCCAAATTAATTAATCCTGAGTCCAATAACCATCAAAGTCACTCCAATAGTGCTCCTTAATTACCCTTTCATCCTCCTTTAACAAAATACTTCACATTCATCCAGTTTGTGACAGTAGTTGTAGCATTTTGGAGACTTTTAAACTTTAATTACCGCTGTTGCGTCGTCGTCGTCGTCCCCCTCGTGTGTGTGTGTGGGGGGGGGAAACTTCCAACAGGAGTCATTTGGGGGGGCTCTTGGGAAAAAAGGTTGGGACCCCCTGATCTAACAGGCCACTTCTTTATCAAACTGTAATTAATCCTGCATCAACAACGCACAATTCAAGGGAGAAACTTATTTCCAATCTTGGGATTTAGATGGGCCAAAGGACATCATGGATGAACAGGGGGAACTTCATAAGCTTCTTTCTGGAAAAAGGTTTGACCTCTTATGACCCGGAAGCTGACGCCAGACCCGAGCTGTTCCATCGGCGGAGTAAAGATGGCTGACCAAGGCGCCGCAGATCCTGGAAATAACAACAATAATAAACCTGAAGAAGCAGAGGGAACTATTATTAAGGTCACAGTGAAAACACCTAAAGACAAAGAAGAAATCGCCATCGCAGAAGATGCTTCTGTCACTCAGGTAAGTCCTTTCGCAGGTGGGAAGCTGCCTGGTCTAACGTCATGCCCACAACTTCAGCTAGGAAGCTAGCTAGCCCTGTTAGCAATTATCGTCACTCCTACCGGCTAACTGATAGTGTGTGAAACCAAGGTGTTTGTGTGTGATGAAATTACTACGGCTTTGGTGAACAACTGTGTGGTCTTATAAACGCCGTTGACATCCGATATGAGAGGTATAGCCACGTTCATAAAGGAAATGGCTAACCGGCTAACGAGCTAACTGTTAACAGTTAGCTAGTTCGCTAACTCAGCTTGCGAGCTAAGTCTACGTTAGCTAACTGTAGCCAAACAAGTGTCAGCTGACGGGCTGTACTGAAGCCACGATGGCCTGATAAAACCATGGAAGTAATTTTGGATAAATGATGTGATGAATTGCTTCCATCTCCCATTTTAGCTCAACAGCTTAGGGTTAGCTAAGGATTGCTATCACTCTAGTCTAGAACATTCTCACTGCTGCCACTGAGTCATTCGGCTTTCCAGGGAAT
The DNA here is from genome assembly GCF_000735185.1 of Notothenia coriiceps. Taxonomy (NCBI): domain Eukaryota; kingdom Metazoa; phylum Chordata; class Actinopteri; order Perciformes; family Nototheniidae; genus Notothenia; species Notothenia coriiceps. Next base: position 313,777 of record NW_011354226.1, on the reverse strand, counting down.
AAACCTACTCTCAGAGCTACTGTTGGCTTGGCGACGTGTTATAGTGAAACCATAAGGCGACCCATGCAGCCACAGTGGTTTCTTTAGCTTTGTTTTCCGTATAGACAAGTTATTGTAATTACAGTGTGGTCTTAAGTAGCCTCTTTTATCTGGTTGTGTGTGTTTCATGTTCAACCATTGGACTTGGATCCCTCACTTCCAAGTGTGTGTTGTCATCCTTATCTATATGTGGCTTTACATTGGATAATAGTAAGATTTTGAATTTTGTGTGACACATAATTTATATAATTTTTAAGTGCTTTGAAATAGTTAAAGCTGAGGAATTAAGTGAATAACAGCATTCTTTGTTCTTCATTTTTTACATAAATCCTCATCATCTACCACACAGTGGTTGCTAGTCTGCCAGGGTGTACACAAAACAATAATTAAGGTCATCTGCTTTTTAAAAACACACGTTATCAATGAAACTATACTCGGGGAGAAAAGAAAATGAAGGATTTCCAAAACAGAATCGACTATTAAAAAAAGTAATTACACTATTTGCGCGATTCATCAGCTTTGTTTCAGTTTCTCTTGATCTTGTAGCTGTTATTTCACCTTTAACATATCAGATCATTTGTCAATGTCAACATTTGAGTGTGTGGCCCCATCAGCACAATATAAAACTGACTGGGATGCTGTGATAAGATATGCTCGCCCTTATTTACTATTGAAAAAAACTTGTCATAGGAAAGCAGCTTTGTATTGGATAAGACTAATTTCTGTACAAATGACACTTTACACAGTAGCCAAAGAGTAATCGTGAATTGGCAGATTTGTGGCGTGTTCAAACTGCTGCTAATAGGATAAGTACAAAGGTCTTTCTTGGAAACTGGCATTTAAGGCCTGGAGGTTGCAACAGAACAGAAAAAGGTTCTAACAGCCATACTGAGGTGTAACCATATTATTCTTGATATTATCCTTTTTTAATTTCCTGTTTCTTTCCCACCTTGCTTTTTTTGTCCCATTTGATCTAATCTCTTCATTTCATGCTGTCTTTTAGTTTAAAGAAGAGATCTCAAGGCGGTTCAAAGCCAAACAGGACCAGTTGGTTCTGATTTTTGCAGGGAAGATCTTGAAGGATGGCGACAGCCTCAGCCAGCACGGCATCAAGGATGGCCTGACAGTTCACCTGGTCATAAAGACAGCACAGAAGTAAGGCTCCATTATTGTACAAAGCATGCTGGTTTGACCATCGATTTGTTGTAATAATGTTCAACATGTAATACCATCTTGGTGTGAAATTAAGTGAACTGCACTTCATTTAACTGAGTACTAATCTTGCCATACGCCTTGAAATTCTCTTTCTAGGGCAGGAGATGGCGGTAGCACCTCGGCCTCTAGCTCGACCTCCACTCAGGCAGGCAATTCCTCCACCTCTAGTCCGGGTATCAACCCCTCCTCCTCAGCAGGCTCTACTGGCACTGACGCACCAAACACACAGACGCCCAACATACTGAGTGAGTGTAACTATTTACATTGAAACAGCCAATATTATCTTCGTGAATTAGTTATTAACCATCCGACCTTCCTCAGCTGGCTTTGGTGACCTGGCCGGTCTGTCTGGAATGGGCATGGGCTCGGCTAACTTCATGGAGCTGCAGCAGCAGATGCAGAGGCAGCTCATGTCCAACCCAGAGATGCTGTCTCAGATCATGGAGAACCCGTTGGTACAGAACATGATGTCCAACCCAGACCTGATGAGACAGATGATCATGGCCAACCCTCAGATGCAAACGCTGATGGAACGCAACCCTGAGATCTCCCACATGCTCAACAACCCGGAGCTCATGAGACAGGTAAAGTATTTGAATATGGGCTGAATAGCACTTCGATAGTGAACACGGGCACAACTACAGTGGGTTCCTACTGTTGGATCTGTATATTCAGGATTTTACTATCTTGGTTTAGAATTAACGTTTACTTGACTTTCCCCCCTCTCATCATCTCTCGCCATCAGACCATGGAGCTAGCCAGGAACCCAGCCATGATGCAAGAAATGATGCGAAACCAGGACCGGGCTCTGAGCAACTTGGAGAGCATCCCAGGGGGTTACAATGCGTTGCGGAGGATGTACACGGACATCCAGGAACCCATGTTTAGCGCTGCCAGGGAACAGGTACCTGGGAGTTATTATCCCCTGATCTATTTCCTTTGTCTATCCTTATAGGCTAATGGTTCCACACATTCCACAGTATAACCTTTGTCTGGTTTAACTTGCCATTGTTGCGTGAATTACTAAATGTCCACTTTTGGTGTCATATCTCTTTTTCTATAGTTTGGCAACAATCCATTCTCAGCTCTAGGTGGGAACTCTGAGTCTGGTGCCCAGCCATCACGGACAGAGAACCGGGAGCCCCTGCCTAATCCATGGGGGCCACAAAATTCTTCTAACCCATCTGAGGGTGGAGGGGCCACCACAGGAAGCACTAGCACCCCTGGGGGCACCAATCCCAGTGTGTCCAACCCTCTGGGCATCAACGCTGGCAGCCTGGGCAATGGTAAGAACAGAGCAGATTCTCAATATACCTTGTTTTCGAGTCATTCATTAAATGACCTGTGTACACATACGCACAAACAAACACATGTATGTTCCTGTGCGTTTCAGGGATGTTCAACAGCCCGGGCATGCAGAGTCTAATGCAGCAGATCTCGGAAAACCCTCAGCTGATGCAGAACATGCTCTCGGCTCCCTACATGCGCAGTATGATGCAGTCGCTCTCTCAAAACCCAGAGTTGGCCTCCCAGGTATGCAACAGCAAGATGTGAACAAGCAAACACAAAAACTATACATACAAAACCCAGAGTGCAGAAAACAGGCACACGTCACATTACAGTGCAACTCCCGGTTATTTAGATTGTGTTAAACCTCTTTGTTATTCACATTGCATACCACATAGGGAATCGATTAATTATGTTAAACTCTGCAGCTGGTAAGGAATTGTAAATAAAAGGATCTGGCTAAGCCTGTTGTGCATTCGGCCATTGAGCCCAGCTATTTAGTGACTTACTCAACAGAATGGATGTCTGGTAATCTCCATCTGCATTTGCAGCAAATATTACAAAGCAAAACCAACACAGCCCTTATTAACTTGGTTTTAACAAACAATGCAGACTGTACGGAAAAGAAACTCACAGGGAGACTCCAGAGCTTTTATTTCTCTGATTGAACATTCTGCCAGCAAGAAAGTGCTAAACCAAACAGTATATCATTTGAAATGTTACTTTAGTGAGTGAGAAGCGTGGCCAGATGTTGAATGATGCATAAACTTGGTTCTCTTTCTTTCCCTCTCTGTACCAGGTGTTGATGAATAACCCGTTGTTTGCTGGAAACCCACAGCTGCAGGACCAGTTTAGATCTCAGTTACCCATCTTCCTGCAGCAGGTACCACACACACTTCAGTCAATAACCCAGTCCCCTTTTCCTTAAAAACACAAACAGTGACACTGTAACAAGCTTTGATTCCAGTATTGTGAGACTTAACACAGATGCTTATCTACACATGCTGAACATTTCTGTCTGAAGTACGGTATACAGTATAGTTGCCATTCATTTTTGGCATTTTTAAGATTTTTTGATGAACCACAAGTCCTTTTCTTATAAACTCGATGTCAAAATGTTCCTTATTGTAACTGCACATCCAGTGATTGGTTGGTTTATTCTAGGGCTGCAGCTATCAAATTTTTTTCGTGGTTCCATTAATTGGCAGATTATTATATCAATTCATTGTTTGGTCTTTAAAATGTCAGAAAATAGTGAAAATTGTTCATTCCAGTTTCTAAAAGTCCAAGGTGATGTATTCAAATATTTTGTCTTGTCAGTCCCAAACACAAAGATGTTCAGTTTATTAATAATACAAGCAGGGAATCTCAATATTTAATAGGCTCAACACGTAACTTTCTGCCATATTTACATACAAAATAATATTAATATAATATAGTTGGCCATTAATTCTCAGTTGATCAACTCGTGAACTGATTGTTACTGTCTCTGTCTGCAGATGCAGAACCCAGAAGCCATGGGAGTGATGACCAACCCCCGGGCCATGCAGGCTCTGATGCAGATCCAGCAGGGTCTACAGACGCTGCAGACAGAAGCTCCGGGCCTCATGCCCAGGTACGGATCACTCGCTCCTAAAACATGGTGCTTTATGTGGATGATTTAGTTTTTCTCAACTCCTCTGCTTTTTGATTTGGTGTAGTTTGATGACAGGTGGACTTCCTGGTGGTGGTCCTGGTGGTGTTCCTGGTGGTGTTCCTGGTGGCGTTCCCGGTGGCGTTCCCGGTGGGATGCCTGGTATGATGCCTGGTATGATGCCTGGTATGATGCCTGGCATGATGCCTGGTATGATGCCTGGTATGATGCCTGGTGGGATTCCTGGCATACCCACAGGTGGGGGCCTGCCAACAGATAACCCCGCCTCCTCACCCAGCGGTGCAGGAACAAACGCCGCCCAGCAGCAGTTGATGCAACAGATGCTCCAGATGTTTGCTGGTGGAGGAGGAGGTGGAGGAGGAGGAGGAGGAGGACTAGGAGGAGGACTAGGAGGAGGACTAGGAGGAAGTGCAACGGTACAACCACACACACATGCACTGATGTTACATCCTTCAATTTTGTATGAATGACTAATTGTAATCGCTTTGGACAAAAGCCTCAGTTAAATGTAAGGTAATCATCATTTTTTTATTCCATTTCTGTCCCCTCTGCAGCCCCAGACCCCCGAAGTGCGGTTCCAGTCCCAGCTGGATCAGCTGAGCTCCATGGGCTTCATCAACCCCGAGGCCAACCTGCAGGCCCTCATCGCTACTGGAGGAGACATCAACGCCGCTATCGAGAGACTGCTGGGCTCACAGCCCTCGTAAAGACATACAGTACATACTGATCCACAGACATGTGCATTCAAACATACCTAAATCATAAACACACCCAGCATCTACAGAGAACCAAGAGAAATTTAAGTGTATTGTCCCAAACTTTGCAGAAGAAACTTGGGCAGGATCTGTCAGACCCTCATTCTACATCTGTTCTCAGATTATTTCCCTAGTCCCTATTCTTTTTGGCGTCGTCCAACCAGATCTCTGTCCCAGAGTGCTGCTGTAGAGCTGGACTGAACCAATCTCACCTTGAGGGGTGTTCTGGTGCAGAGAAAAGGAGCGAAAACCTCTCCTGAAAAGGGACTCCCAAGCATTTCTTCATTCATTGTCTTCTTCCCATTAAACTGGAGTGGAGTGTTGCAGACAAACATTTGCATAATACAGATTAAACCCATGTGATGTGATTGGCTGTTGGCTCTGTTTCACACACGGCCATTGTGTTGCAGTTTGTTAGCATTTATCTAGCTAATCAGTTCGTGAACATTTTTTCTGGTATAGAGACGGAAATCATGAACAAGAACAGGAAGATATCTTGTCCATACAGACGTTCAAACCCATTCCTCCCTCTTTCCCCGCTCTCGAGATTCTTCATAAATAGCTGTTTTTGCCCGATGACTTTCACTATTTATTGCAAGCGCTTAAGAAAATTAAGGCCTCCACACTTCCCTAAACTTGTAATTTGTCATTCCAAAAATAAAGTGCCCACTCACGGGTGTCTTTTCCTTCTGAGGCACCGCTGCTGTGCCTTCTGTCCCCCCCTGCCCTATAAGAGCATTGTCGGCAAATGACACTTCCCCTTCAGCGGGTCAATTAGACGCCCCTAATAAATCTCACACATGATCATCCAGGACCGTAACCATAACAAAATATCACTCTGTAGCAGCTCCGGAGGACGCTGTTAGGATGAATATGAATGAAACCAACGTTCTTTTTAATCTGATTCTTCTTTTTTTAATTATATTTTCTCTTTTTTTGGGGTGCAGTTAGTACCTAGAGATAATTGTGATTTGTCTCGCAGAAAAATAAACATTGAAATCAATTGAGTAAAAAGTAAATGAATGGAAAGGCTTTAAAAACATGTATGGTATGGTGGCACCATACATTTCTAAAATCAAGTTATAGGTTGTCTTTATTTTTTTCTTCCTTTTTGAAAATGTCAGCATTGTAGTTGTGGTAACCTTGGCAACTGCTTCTATAGCTTTGCTTTGTTTGTTGACCTCAGCTTGAAAAAAAAAAAAATCCATCTCACAATTGAACATGTTGAAACTAACTTTTAACAGTACTGTACTAAAAAAGAATAAAACATGGTCAAAATCGGTCTACGCCCTGTGTCAGGTGATTATAGCCTTGTGACGGTGTAGATAGGAGTGTGTAGCTTTTCATTCAAATGTCCTGCTCTTGAAGTTCATATAAAGTCATTACATTTATGATCTGCTTCTGTTTGTTGTTTGATATGAAAATGTTCTACACTGAGATATCTGTTGGGCCATATTGAAAGGTAGTTTAGGCACAGGTTGTTTGGGTGACACTTTATTTTACATGCCAATAGAAAGCACCTTATATTTAACCCTCAATTTATAGAAAACTTTGTCAGTTTTATTTAAATAGCTTATTTGCCTACAAATGTTTAATAATAATAATAATTATTAATAATAATTAATTAATTATTAATAATTATTCATTATAATAATAGCGTTAAACTCAAATGTGAAGTAATTTCTACATGAGAGCCTAAACTTTCCTAGGTTTCAAGTCATAACTAAACTAGTGAATTAATATTTACTTAGTTTTCGTTAAATATTACCAACGTTTTCAGCCTAAGTTCAAATGATTGGCAAAATGGCGTCGTCTACACAGATCCACCTGTCGGTCAGGTTTATTGTGCTACAAATGACAGAATGGGTGGGGTCTGTGCCCAATAACTAGCTACCAGTGGTTCTACCTGTTCCACCTGCTCTCCTCCCCCAGCGCTCCCTCGGGTGTCAGCTGATGAGGGATCGGCAGGCGACAGGACTCTCGCATGCCTGTCCTCAATCTGAAGCTGCCCCTATCCACAGATAAAGGAGGAAGCGGTGGAAGCAGCTAAACCTCTTCTCTTTTTCTTCATTTTCACCTTTTCTCTCTTTTGCTTTTCACATTGGAAGAAGAGGAAACCGGAGATCATTTGTTTTTCTTTCTCTCTTTGTTTTCTCAAATTCTTCAAAAATATTGCAAGTGGCTTCAGGATAGTTGCTAGGTGAAAGAGGAAAGCTACTAAATGCAACATGGGGACTGATGAGTCGTACAATTTCGTCTTCAAAGGTGAGTCGTGTTTTTTTGAGCTGTGATTGTTTAAGAAGAGGTTAAAGTGAAATAGTGTGTGTTACTTCTGTACTAACAGAAGCTGGCAAGATGTCAGGTACAACCCTCCTTTGTAACTTCCTGCTCTATATTCTTTGGAGGTGATGTCTCTGTCTTTTTGGCTGTAAACAATTTGACCTTTGACCTACTGAACAAGCATCTGACATTTCCTGCTCCACCGGGAAGCTGTTATTTGGTTTGTATAATATTTAAACGACCTAGGATTTTTTATTCCATTCATTCCAAAGTCAGCCACTGAGGTGCCACATGTATGGGATGTCAAAGGGTTTGGTGTCTCGTGAGGGTGACGGCAAGTATTAGACCCGATCAAGTTAATCTGATTTGTCCCAGAAAGTTATAGTTTTGACCAATTAACAGTTCTATTTTTGAACTCCATGTGCCATAAAAGTAGTTAAAAAAGCTCACGTGTTAATCAGAGTGAGTATTACTAATGACTGATTTTCATCTTCTCCTGTACGTGCTTGTTTCAGTGGTTTTAATAGGAGAGTCTGGCGTAGGAAAGAGCAACCTTCTGTCTCGCTTCACTAAGAATGAGTTTAATCACGAAAGTCGCACCACCATCGGCGTGGAGTTCAGCACGCGGACCGTTCAGCTGGAGAACTACACCATCAAAGCCCAAATCTGGGACACAGCCGGGCTGGAGCGCTACAGGGCCATCACCTCAGCGTGGGTTCACACACACACACACACACACACACACACACACACACACACACACACACACTCACAGACACACTCACGTATATACAAGTAATAAAGACACTATAAAGGAAGATACCATTCTCACATTTGGAGCACACATCTTTGTCAGTTTAAGTAACACTGCATACAATTATCAGTCACACATTTTAGCAATAAGCAGAGAGCTTCCAGTTTGAATAATTAAATCTAACTCGTGTTCTCTCACCTGGTGGACTCAGGTATTACAGGGGAGCAGTTGGAGCTCTGTTGGTTTACGACATTAGCAAGCACCTGACCTACGAGAGCGCAGATCGATGGTTGAAAGAGCTGTTGGACCATGCGGACCCTCACATCGTGGTCATGCTGGTTGGGAACAAGAGAGACCTGGAGAACCTCAGGACGGTGCCCTCAGAGGAGGCCAAAGACTTTGCAGGTCTGTTATATGATGAGGATTTTATGAAAGGTTTCCTGTGAAAATAAAATGTGTTTAAATCTCAGTTGTGGTAACACTGCTCCTTGGAAACGACAGTGTTTGTTTATTGTGATTTTTGATTTCCTCCCCCCTTGGAACAACCCAGAGAAGAGAGGTCTCATGTACATGGAGACGTCAGCCTTGGACTCCACTAACGTCGAACATGCTTTCAATGAAGTCCTCACAGGTGTGTTCAGTCTCTCTGTCTATAGGACATCCTCTTTGAACGACCTACTGATGCAAACCTGCTGTCTTCCTCTCCTTTTTTCCAGCCATCCATAAGAAGGTGGCCAGCAGGGAGGTGACCCGTGGCTCCATCAGTGCCGTCACCCTGTCCAGCCCCATCGGACTCGCCGGGGACGGGCAGGAGGAGCGCAGAGGCTGCTGCAAGAGCTCCTAACAGACTGCTGTTAAGATCTGACCACCATGAACCCACAAAACGCTCGACTGCCTTTGAAGCTAAAGCTCGACATCATTCACAGCCCATTTGAAGAGTGAGGTACCTACTTGACACCGCTGTCAGTGTACAAACCTCTTAAATATAGAAACTCTAAAGAATGTAACTAAAAACTAAATATTAAGATAAGCAAATATTGATAACATCTTTATTTTATACATACGATTTATACTTGTGGTGGCATGTTTTACTACAGATAGCTCTTAGATTGTTTTCTATCAACATGTTTTTTAAAGAGGCTTTGTAAAGTTGTTTTGCTTTTATGAAGAAATGCACTGGGAATCCCTTGGAATAAATTATTTATGTTATTCTGTCTGCATGTAATTACCGCACAAAGATATTAGACACTTAACTAGATGAGGGAATAGGAGAGAGGGCTGATGTGAGATAAAGACAAACTCAGAAGCTTTACTTTAATACAAGTTGTGATTCCCCAATGTCAAACAACTCTGTTACCAGTGAACGTCCTTCAAATTGTTACTTAAATAAGGGTTAAGAAGTTTTATCATCCAAATATAGTATATATGTTGTCAAAATATTGGCACAGGCTTTGTAAATTAACCCATTTGCACTATTGTATATATTACAGTGTATTCTTGGGATGATATTATCAACACATTGGGATGTAAGCAAAGTATAATGTTGGAGGTGGTTTGACAAACTGATATTCTGTTAGGTCGTTGAATCTATACAAATGCATAATATTTCATGTTATGTGTTGTATTTCAAATGTGGACCAGCCACTGCAGATGACATAATAGTGTTGTGGATTTATTTTTATTTTTTTCCTCCTTTGATGTTCAGGTGTATGACTTAACATGGTACCTAGTGTACTACTACCTAGCAGTTTTTAAGACATGTAGTGTGATTACATGAACAAGCAGAATATATATCACATAGAGTCAGTTTAGAGCAGTGGTTCTCAACCTGCTGATCGGGACCCCCGAAAGAGTCGTGAAATGATGTAACTGAGGTAGTTATTAACACAATTTTTTTTTGTTCTTGTTGAAATGCAATTTTACATCTAAAGAACCTAAAAAGAATTCAGGTGAAAGAGTCAAAGGAGAAACAAATCACTCATTGATGAAGAGTCATACATCTAGTAGACATATCTTGTTGACGGTTAAAAGTAGATTCATATTAGGGGTAAACATATATATATATAAAAAGGTGGCACTGCTTATCTAAATGAGTTGCAGGTGTGTGTCTCTCCTGCAGATGGCAGTGCTGATGTTGCATGTTAAATTAAAAGCATCAGTTCAGTGTTATGCATTTGTCCGCTCTTTATTAACTCCAGTCCGACTCACAGCATCATCTAATCCCCGGTTTATTCCATTAATGATCAGGATATTAAGCTCATGATGCCCTGCAGGGTTGTCGCCATGGCAGCTGCCTCTGATGCCTATTTGACAAGCTAATCTGTGTGTGTGTGTGTGTGTGTGTGTGTGTGTGTGTGTGTGTGTGTGTGTGTGTGTGTGTGTGTGTGTGTGTGTGTGTGTGTGTGTGTGTGTGTGTGTGTGTATATATATATGAGTGTGTATGAGCATGCGGATGATCTCCAGACTATGGATGTAATTGGACGGGCTCATATGGCATGACTGAGAGAATATAAATCTACAGCAGTGGTAGTTAATGACATTCTGGATAGATAGTGCTCTATCTCTGGCTCACAGATGTGCATAAGGAGTCTTTAGTGTGTGTGTGTGTGTGTGTGTGTGTGTGTGTGTGGGTGTGTGTGTGTGGGTGTGTGCAAGTTTGCGTAAGTTTGCGTGTGTCCCCAAGCAAGTCTTCTCTGCCAGAGATAATTTTGCTTCGGTGAAATGACCACAAATGCTTTTATTAAGTTTCTCTCCTGAAAATATGATAGGGACGGCTCAGCCCCGGGCGGTAAATGTTTAATTATTTCCTGTGAATGAGGTTATTTTTATGGGCTGAGTAAAAGCATCTGGAGTAATAATCCAAGCGGGCGGAGCAGGTTGAAAGCCTGGTCATGATATCTGTCCCGAGCCTGGAGGTAAGGGTTATATTTATAAAAAAAAACATTAAATTAAAAAAACTTACAAGCTCTTCTTTTTTCTTTCTTAAGACGAGGATAGTTAGATTTTCTTCCATCACATTACAGATTCTTCCAAATTCCTCCTGGGTCTGTGACCTTGTCTTAAAGCTCTTGCAGTGGTTGGAAAGAATCGGTTTTAGCACTTGCATGTGGAGGCTATTACCCACATGCTATTTGAAATGTGTAGCCTGTAAGAAAAGTGCGTCTGAAAGCAGGACTCGTATAATATTCTAAAGTGATGAGTGGTATTGCATCTCTGACCCCAGCATGAAGCTGTTTATCTCCCGTCTACGAGACCTTTTCCACCAGCACTTTGTGGAATCTTGTCCTTCTGCTATTTACAGTTGCAGCTGCACATCTGCATGAATATTATTGTGCCCTTTTAGTTCGTATGACCTTTGACCTCATGAAACATGGATCTTTTCTAGAAAAAAACCCATACTTTCCATCCATCACTTCTTCTGCCTTGCTTTTTCTCTTCCCCTCTCCCACTGCTGATCTCCCAGATTCCTAATTTTTTCCGACATGGTGTCAGGCTTTCCGGAGCTCTTTTCCTGCTGTTCTGCCTCCTGCATCTGTTTGTTGACATGTTTGATTACCAGAGGCCCCACCAATCTTCCATTCGCATATACGCAATATACAAAAAAACACACATGCCCTTGCCTTAGTTGCCTGTTTTTCTATTTGTGCATTCAACTCAATCTCTCAACCACAGAATACCACAGACAAACTAACAAAAAGGTGATTTCGCAAATCTATTTCTGTCTTGATAAAAACATGTATTTCCATGATGTCAATTTGTATGACCACCGAGAAGAAATCATGTTTTGTGTTCTGTAAAACTGTTTTGGATTACCAGAAGCCCCACACACTTCCATTAACACAACATTTCATAAAATATCCACATTGAGCCTTTTATTTACCTGTTTTTCTATTTGTGAATTTAAATAAATCTCCCAACAAATGATCCCACACAAACATAAAGGTGTATTTTGTGGGCGTTTTTTTACATATCATTTCTGTCTTGAGACAAAATGTCAACATATAATCAAGCCTTTTTTGGAGCTTTGTGAAGTTAGAAGTATTTTTTCTGCTAAATTAAGCAGATTTGATTCTATGACGTAGGAATATTTCTTCACCCATCATCCTATAACCAAATGTGGACATACGGCGGGTTTATTGGATAGCTAGGATTCAGTATATCATTTAGTAATAAGATC
>NW_011354226.1:267779-301364 GCF_000735185.1 Notothenia coriiceps | reverse complement strand
GGGGGGGGAGTAGGGGGAGACATGTCTGGGCTTAGGGGGACAAGAAAGTTGAGTTAAGGTCACCACCAAGAGATACAAATCTTAACTCTCTCTGTGTGTGTGTGTGTGTGTGTGTGTGTGTGTGTGTGTGTGTGTGTGTGTGTGTGTGTGTGTGTGTAACACAAAATACAGATATATACACGCAGAGTCCTTTGCCGTGTGAGTGCATGCATATGCATAAGCCTGTATAAAAGCGTGACAGCCTGTGATGTTTTTAGCTGTTGTTATGTATCTTGTGTAGTTTCTTCTCTAGCCAGTGAAAGCTCCGAGAAGCATCTAAAAATATCACAGGCCAGAGAGGAAAGCAAGGATTGGGAAACATTTACTGAAGAAAAAGAAGAGCAGGGAGCTCCTTCCAGAGACAGCCGCCCCGGAGGGAAGTCTGCAAACAGGATCACCCAGAAAGGATTTCCCCTCATTCTTCCAAGCATGCAGGTTTGTTTTTGATATTACCTGAAATAAACTGCATAAGCTGTTAAAGAATATACACCCTGTTTTACTTTTATGTGGTGTTATATTGAGTGTGAATGAAACCCAAGTGTGCTCTGTTGGTATTGAAGGTTGCTCTCATCCAGGGTGGTAGCCTGCTGCAAACTCATTAAGGTCATTTCCGTCTGTTTACGGAATTAAAAACAGATTTCTGGGAGATATAGATACAGGAGCCGACTTGTACACGAATCGTGAAGAGATGAGGAGGAGGAGGAGGAGGAGGAAAAGGAGTGGGCGGGTAGTAAGGAGGAGGAGGGAATCTAGATGGGAAGGAGCAGAATAGGCGCCGCAGGAGAGAGATAGAGAGGGGAGACAGACTGTGGAGGAGAAGACACACAGCTTAATCTCTGCCTGGAGATGAGAAATACTTTTATCTTACACTGAGTCAACTGTCGGATTTCACCTGTTGCCGCCATGTATTTTGGTACGTAAACGATGCGTTTTCCTCTCAAGAGTTGTTGGTTAATATAACGCAGCGGAGTCACTTGTTGCTATATTGAGATGGATGTGAGCTTTGTGAAGTCAGTCACCTGCACAGCGGAGCACACAGTGATCGTGCAGTTTACTCAATACAGATTTAAAAGACAACATTATGGTCTAGGTTTGTGTCATGAAGCGTTTTAGTGCGCTCAATAATCCTCATGATAAATAACAACAGTATAGAGACAGTTCTTCAAAACTAGTGAGACAGCATATAATAGCAGGAAAGCTTGATATGAATTATTATGTTACATGCATGTTTGTTGAATGCCTAATATACATGTATGATGTGATTATAGGAAATAAGTTGTGCAAGAACAAAGTAAGACATTGCTTTTTAATATTAAAAGTTCTGGCAAGAATATTTAATAATGACCGATCGCACTTTTAAGTTGTGGTTTTTAAAATCATAATGTGTTCGTTGATCATTATCGGTTTTAAGGAGGCAACACATTCCTTCAGATTGTGAGTAAACATTAAGCTTGTAACTTCAAACAGTCTTATTAACTGAAGGAAACGTTTTAAACTAATTCGACAAAACAAACACGTGCAACATTTTTACTGGCACTGGCAGTGCATGGATAATCGGGATGACAACAAAATATCATGAATGCTACGATACAATATACAAATACAAACATTTTACTTTAAGGAAAACTCTCCACATGCCAAAAAAGTCGGACTTGGAGGCCTGTGTGGTTGAAAGTAGTGAGAGTTATTGTCCCACCCCTTATTTTAAATATGATAAAGTATTATTTAGGATTCCACCCCTGTATCCAGCGAAGCCACAACTGCGTAAAAGCGCGTCTGGTTACGAAAGGACCAACAGTGTTTGGCCCAGATGAAGCCTAGCAGGAGCACCTGCGATCTGCACAGTGCAGTTTAAAGGGTCTACATAGAAAAGGTCCTGACAGCTGCTGATTTTAAGGACGGAGAGGATTGACTCCTTTTGTTTCTGAAACATAAAGCATCATTCATAACATGCTGAACCAAACAGTGGGTGGAAACCAAAGCAGTATGAAGCTTTACGTTTATATTTTAAATCATTCTTTGCGGTTTTGGCCAAGCGTATTGTAATAGTATTCCCGTGTAAAGTTGACAATTATAAACTGCATTGTGATACACGAGGGCAGCCCCCGCCCTTACTGAAAAGACGTTCCCTTGCAGTGGCGGTTCTAGACCAGTCTTACTGGGGGGGCCGCGCTCGGATCAGCTGTTTTATGAGAGGGGCACATTACTGTTGGACAAAAGATACAAAGACAGTGTTCAAGATTTTTTTTATTCAGTATAAAGTCATCATTGCCCACAAAAAAACATAAAATACCATTTGTGTTTGTTTTAGTAACGTACATTAAGTAAATTACTTACGGTTTTATTTTTATTATAATATAAAGAAGCCAAACATTACTGTTATTTTCGAACCAAGTTACAACACATTCTTTGCTGCAACACTTTCCAAAATTGTTTTATCATATTTTTTTCTTTTGGAGAGGGGCTGCAGGGCCGTAAAAGATCAGTGTTACAGGGGCCCATGTTGGCCTCCCCCAGAACTACACATCTTCCCGTGCAAATGCAAAAGCAAACGCTTACAGCGTGACGTGCCCGCACACACGTTCACTTATGATTTGAGCTTGTTAACAGCAATCAGGCTAATGGCAGAGCGGATGGGTGTGTGTCCTGATTTTGATTATTATGATTGCACATGCGGGCTGGTCCTGTATCAAACTGTAATCAAGCTCAAAGTTCATGCTCAAACGAGAAAACAAAGCCATAATAAGGACTTAGAAGCACAAACAAGAATCTTATCACATGGCACTTTCAGTAATGGCCTCTTTACCGCAAGTGTGTGAATGTGAGTTTGTGTATGTGTGTGTGTGTGTGTGTGTGTGTGTGTGTGTGTGTGTGTGTGTGTGTGTGTGTGTGTGTGTGTGTGTGTGTGTGTGTGTGTGTGTGTGTGTGTGTGTGTGTGTGTGTTTGTGTGCGTGTGAGAGTAAAGGCACATTCGGCCCAATGAGTAGATCTGAGACTGAGATCTTTCTCCTATACCCGGCGCCTGGACATTTCTGGCATATTTTCATTGTTTTCTATGTTAATATGCACATTCTCTGAGAAAAATAAACTAAATAAATGCAAAATTACATTGACATTCAACTGTTAATGAGGTTCCGCTTGGTTAACTGTCCTTCCACATATAAAGACTGACAAATAGACAACAAGCTTTACACAAAGTTTAATTGCAAAGACAATAAGAGAGGAAAAAACTGAGGGAAACACTTTGTTCTGCCAATCAACAAACAATACAATCAGACAAGTTTCTGAGCACATAATCTCAAAGCGAAGATTTTCTTCATTTCGTTTTCATCGCCTTCATCTTTGTATATGTCCCCTCCCCCAGGTAGTGTGTGTCACAGCGCCCTGCTGCCGCTGGCCCGCCCCACGCTGGGCAGGACGCCGCACCCCTCCCCGGACCCGAAGCCCCTCTTCCCCTTCCACCTGCTGCCTCGATTCACCGACGTGAGTATACTGTCAGTAACCGCAGTTGTCACGGCAACAACACTCTCACAAACTGTGCCTTTAAAAAGATGAAAAATCTAATAAAAACAAATTGTTCACTTCATGATGCTGATTTCTGCTGCAAGTGGTTCAGTTTATTTCACGGCACAGTCTGTATTTTTCAACACACAGATGCATGAGCCAGCTGCCTACACCTTTCCAAATATATCACCTCTGATGCAGAGAGCTGTGACATTTCCACACAACCCGGGGAGGGGGGAGGGAGTGGATTGCTTGATGTTCCTCACACAGCGTCTCTTGGAGATGTCTGTCCCGGTGTTTGTGAAGGGTGAAAGAGAAGAGAAACAAAACCAAAGTTCAAGCTCCTGAAGAGAGGGTGGGCTGACGTTAAAATGGAGATACTGCTTTATGACTCCATGTCCTCCTGGCTGTATAATGCATGAAATAATATTCCAGCTCTGAATCAATGGTGTATAACTAATCAGATTTACTAACAATACCAAATTAAATCTCGCACCTCTATTTGTTGCAAGAACATGCAGCCAAGAAAACATGATGTGTGTTTTTGTCCTCACATCTCGCTAATACCAAACCTATTACAAAACCTAAACTTGACTTGATGTTGCTGTGACTCATAGGCCCTTCACTGAGTCTAGCCAAATACTGAAGCAAAATTGACTTTTTGTGGCTCTGATGTTGACAAGAGAGATATTAGAAAGACAAATTGAGTGTATAAAAGAAGAGAGGATTTTGTGGTATGTGAGGCTTCTAGTTTGCAGTTAATTTATTCTCTCCTTTGTCAAAAAGCCTTTCTGCCACCTAAGGAGGTTTGAGCCCCCTCCATTTGTCCTCTCTCTCCTGCCTTCGCATCCTTTCACTTTCTTGCGTTTCTCTTGCTCTATCACCCTCTTCCCTTCAGCACTTTAGAGTTTCAACCTCTCACCATCAATGACCATCCTCTTTCCCACTTTCTCCACAATTTAAAATGTCTGCATGTTATACCTTCTTCTAAAATCAGAAAAAGCCTACCCAGGTGCCCAATTTCTTAAAAGGTCTCACACGACAATCTAACCGCTGACTCATAACCTCCCTCAGCAATTTATGACTCCCCTTTCTTTCACTTTGTTCCATTTCCACCTCCTCTCCATCTCTGCATTTTCAAGAAAAAATTCCAAAAAAAAGTGGCTAGCATTTACAATGCTTGGAATATAAATGGTTGCTTTTAACATAAGTTGGAAACGTATTGGCTGTGTCTATGACTGACATAAAGTGCAATTTTTAAATATACAGCGTGTCTCCTTTACAGAGGGCTGCAACCTTTATTCTGCTGACTTATTTTCTTGACAGATTGGTTCATTAGAAAGTAGTGAAAATGAATATCTTCAATGAATTCCCACAGCCCAAATAATATTGTATTTAATGTCAATCAGCCAAAACCACAACATAACATATTTATAACAATATATAACATATTTACATGGACATTATAAAGGACAAAGACAAGCAGTGTTGTTTTTGATTTATTGATATTTTGAAGGGCTCATTGCATGTGAGGAATGTTGACCTAAAAACATGTTAAAATGAAAATGTCCTTCAAAAATTATCCAAGACACACTGAATTGTTCTTTTATTTTACATGGCAATATGTTTTTGAAGGGAGAAAGCGATGTGATTAACGCCAATCTTCAGATCCTCATAAATGTCATCTCAATCCATCAATTGGCTAATTATTTCTGCTCCAATGTGTTTATTAAAGTACACCATTGACATTTTCCTCTGTTTCATTATTTAGATTTGAATATTGTTGGAAACCAACATAAAGAAGCTTAATGTGGTTTATTCGGCGTACTGGTAAGCTTAGAATAATGTAAAGGGACCCTTCTCCCTGCTCTGGTTTAAACCTGTGGGTGTCAGTAAGTGGGCACACAGCTGGACTCTGGCTGCCTGCCTTTCTCCTGACATGTGTGTTTTTACATGTGTGTTGTGTGTGTGTCGCCCTCTGTTAAATGCTGCATTTGTTAAGTGCCCACATGGGTTGTCGTGGTTACAGGATTGCATGCATGTGTGTGTGGATGTTTGTCGTGAGCCAGTGATCCAAACTGGGACTGGCTAGTTGGCTTATAGTTTGACAGAATTGGAAACAAATAAGTGCTTTTGTTTCCAAGCAAATAATTTAAATAACAAAGAAGGAAAAGCAGCAGCTCGTTCATCATCAGCAGCCTGCCATTTTATCAGGGTTTGACGTCATGCTGTACACAATGTAAATCCAGGAACATTCATCATTATAAATGTTGAGGCTCTTGACTGTGCTCCAGGTAAAAGTCTGCTTTACTTCACTCGACCATATGTTGCAGCAATAACTCAGTCCATGGAGCTGAGCTGGTGTGACGCGCCACCACCTGATTAATACTGAAGCTCTGGTAAGAACAGGACAACCAAGTCAGAAAGATACATAACTGCTGGGGGAGATGGGAGTTCTCCCCTAAATAGAAGCATTTCCTGCATTTCTTTCTACACCTCCTAACTTCTTTGGTGTAACTCTCTGCTAAATTCCAAATTATAAAATGAACATGGAAATACAAAATATTAAAAGCAAGATTAATCTTAATAACATTTGAGTCTACTCCTTCCAGAATGTCCTATCTCCACATTCAAATCAAGACGACTAACATTAAAGTTGACCTATCATGCTATATTTGAATAATATAGTGTAGGACCATACCTATATAAGGCATATTTATACTTTTTATTTTTCAAAATACCAAACAGATCATGCATTTTAGCCATTCTTCATTTCTCTCAATTTAACACTGTCTTTGCATGGGCTGATTCTGTGAGAACAGCACCATCTACAGGCCTGGCATATGTACTACAGCGTCTCCAGCGCTTTCGAACGGCAATGTCCTTGGCTGTCTCCCCCTGATTGGTGGAGTTGGCCCAGTCAGTCTCAGGCCACTTCTGTGACGTGACAGAAGTGTTCAAATCTGGATCAGTCTGTATCAGATCCGTTGCAGCCCCTTTTTAAGAGATTTGGGTATGGAGGAAAATAGAGAGGGTTGTGTTTTCTGACACTTGGTGAGTTCCCTGGAACACCGGGGACACATATTCATGTATAAAAGACGTACAAAAGTGCATTTTGCATGATAGGTCACCTTTAAGTAGGTTTGCTACAAAGTTATCTAACCTTGATTTGCAAATCCGGCATTCTTGCGAGAGTAAAATCCTACTTTTAGCTAATTTTGCTAAAGTTTGGCTGGTGACAAGAGGGCCAAGCAGGTTCATTTAACTTTTGCTAGTCTATATTTTCCTATATGTTTCTTTTTTTATGCAGCAAAGATAAAGGGCATGTTTCTTACCTTTATAAATAGTCAGGACCCTGTTTAAAATGTTTCCACTGAACCAAGGGTGATCCACATATCTGTGTTATTTGTTTTCAGTCAGTTGCTGAAAATAGTAAAATGATCATTGATATACGTTTTATAAATATAAGCATGTCGTTTTTTATATAAAATTCAGTGGGGATGCATCAGGTCCACTTGCTCCATGGATCGAGCACCTAGGATGTTGTTCATTTCTTTATTTATATCATCCACTAAATGTACTGCTTATATTGCTTTTGATGTCACATCAAGCAGAGAGGGAATACAGAGAACGGAGACTGACAGTTTGGATGAAGTCAGGTGATGTAGTGTGTGTACAGAAGAAAGAAAAAAGAGGGGATGAGTAAGAAGGGCGAAATGACTTTGCCACAGGTGCAACTCCACCCCAGAGCGCGGAGTGGGAGTGAAGGGTAAGAGAGTGAGTCCTCTGGGAGGCAGGAAGGTGACTTTGATCAAACGGAGACGAGAGGGAGGAGCAGAGAGTTTAGAGGGGAGCAGATGGAGGGGTGAAGTGAGGAATGTGTGGTGGAGGTCAGATGGTGCTACAGGAAGGAGCCTTACGGGCTGAGGAGGGAGGGACACTTTCACTGATGTTATAATGTTCAGTTTCATTCAGAATAAACTAAACTCTCATAACATTAATGTGGCCTTGTGGTTTTTCATGTGCAACATTGTATATTTCCATGTCATGGTCATCTAGTTACTTATTTTTTTATTTTTATGATTTCATGGAGTGTATTGTCAATATAAGGATACCCAAGAGAAATGTATGTGTTTGTTATGAGCGTGTTACTAGAGTTTTACATAGACACAAAGCTGCAGGGAAGCAGAGCGAGAGATAAGAGAGCAGTGACTGCAGAGATGCATTCCAGTGTAGCAGAGTGATGATCAAAGGAAATGAACACACACACACACACACACACACACACACACACACACACACACACACACACACACACACACACACACACACACACAGAGGTTTACTTCCTGTTTACTCTCATACTGAAACCTAGTCTGGGGTGAAACGTCCATTATTTTCAAGTTAGTTGATTTGTGTGTGTTCTTGTTACAGGATTACACAACACATGATTTTAAAACTAAAGTATTTATGTGAACTTTGACATGCATTCTTTTAAAAGTGAACAACACCTTGCAAGGGATATTTCTAAACCTCATTCATTTCTTACAGTGCAGAAAGACCATCGGCAGGATCTAAGTATTTTGTTGGAAAAGATCTGGGTGAGGCTTTGGTTTCCAGCCTGAAGCACTCACCCCCTGTAGGTTTGAAAGGTGCCTGTAAAATGTTTATAGTTTGTTCCATCATAGAGAGCAAAGGCCGTGGTCAGCTGGGATTCAGGGTGGTCAGGTTGGACATATTTTTGTGTGGAAAGTACAATCATCAGAACCTTGAGCCTTTGACTATTTTGCTGCTCATGCTCTGTGGTCTACTCAGTTATTCTGCATTTAGTTTTGAAAGTAGTAGTAGGTAAGCAATAAGTGAGCAAAAATAAAGTGGTTCTGACCGATGAAAGAATGGTTTGAATGGAGTTTGGAACATGTTGCAATGGTGGTTTGACAGGTTTATGGTTTGTCATGTATTCAAATAAATTGGATATTGTTTGAATCCAAGCTAAATCCACGCTGATCACAGCCTCATGTTCTGCACAATGGAGTAAACTACGAGTCTCTGACTGCCACCTTTCCCATAAACAGGTGTTTCACAGTCACTTTAAACCTGTTTAGGTGAGTCAAGGTGGAGCCTCAGTGCAGGGCACGTCATTTACACACTCTGTTGTGTTCATGCGTGACTGGGTGCTAGACAAGCTACTCCCTCATTCAGCTCCTTCTTAAAACTCCCACCTCTAACCTGAAATATTGTAAATCTGTGTTTCTCTCGAAAGGGAGTACACTAACTTGCAGACAGCATGTCATTAACACCTCAAGTGGTCTATTTCACCACATAATAAGTCTTGCATGACCCTGAAGTTACGCTCTCCTTTGTTGTAGATGGATCACGTCCATAAAGTTCTGATTGGCCCCGGCTTCGGCCTAACATCGCCGCTGAAGAGGAAGCCCAGTCCCTGTGGAGTGTGTCGTCTGTTTAACTCTGAGGTGGGTGTAGTCGTGTGGGAAACACTAACTTTGATTGTTTTTCTTCCAGGGAAATGTATTTCTCACACACACCCTTAGATGACAGTTGAACACTTACTAAGCCTGCCTTAGGTAAAACCTGGGGGGAGATGAACACCTCTCATTTGTTTGACCTTTGCAATCACCACTCCTGTTTCTAATACAACACAAACTGATATAAAACACCTGTCAATCAAGAAGTTATAGCAGCTTCTATTTTGTGCTTGATCTACTGTAATGTTCTCATAGCTAAAACAATATCTGCAATGACTTTACACCTTCTTGTTTTGCTTTTGTGTGCACAGGCGCAGGCGTCTTCTCCTTATGTTGGCACCAAGCACGCTAAAAGGCTGAAAATGATGGACGCCCCCGATTCAAAGATCAGGACCTCTGAACCAGTCGCCACGGAAACCACATTGCAAATTCTCCCATCAACCTGCTCGCAGCCTTCCAGCTCTGAAACAACATCAGGAGGTGTGTGTCTACATGCTTCTCCCGTGTGTGTGTGTGTGTGTGTGTGTGTGTGTGTGTGTGTGTGTGTGTGTGTGTGTGTGTGTGTGTGTGTGTGTGTGTGTGTGTTTGCAGGAATCAAATGTATGACAGCCTCAGATGTGGGGATGTAAAGCTCAAACCTCCTCTTTCCAGTCACGACTTTAATTCTCTGATGTGATAACCCCCCTGCTGCTTTTAGTACCACAGTGAACAGATTAAGGGTTGAGCATTATCCCGTGCTGCTTTTTCATATCTACATTTACTGACCTCTTGAATTGCCTCCAGAGATCGAAAAAACACATTCAATATTCTCACATATTGAGTGGGAACTCTATAGTGCATGTGAGGACATGTGTGCCAGGATTGTGTTGATATTATGTGTGGAGGTGTGTCGAAGCAACATGTCTCTGTGTGCCAGTTCTGATGTGTTAGTCTTGCATGTGTGTATGGGCGTTGCAGAAGGAAAATAATACATTTTGCTGCAAGCTGAAAAGCAAAACGACTGAAGAATTGTTCTTGACATTACCCATGTGAGAGTGTATTTGAAGAGTGAGAGAATGAGTGATCATTTCCAGTTTGGATTTAGTTTCAGGGAGGTGGATGAGAAGGCATGAGAGCTTTTTGAAGAATACTCCAGCAAACAGGCTCTTCAAGTGGGGGAGTCAATGGTAACAAACAGACACCCACTCGGGGAGGCAGAGCTAATCATTGTTATTAGCAAAGACTGAATCCTTAAATCAGCACGCATTCCTCCAGGGATTCTAACAAGTCAGTTCCACAAAAGATAATCAAGCCAAATCATTCCTATACAAAACTGTGAGTTTAAGTGCTGGCAGGCAGATCCTTGGGGAAATCATTGATTATTAGTGCGATTAGAGAGGTCGATAGAGCCCATAATCACCTGTAGCCTGGTGAGGTTTTATCTCTTTCTCTGAGTATGGCATGAAATTGCTGCTTCTTATTGTAAGCAGTAAGAATACAAAAAAACGTTCAAGTTTGAATCATCAGACTTTCTCGTGCTCCACCTGTTTTTTTTTCATTCTCGTTCTCTTCTTTATTACCACATTTTTATGCCATGGTTTATACCTGAGGTATTGGGTTTTCTGGCTGTCTGTCGGGTCTGTTTCTTCAAATTTGGCACAACATCCACTTCGACACAAAGATTAACTGATTCGATTTTTGTGTTTAAACAGGTTTTTGGCCACAACTCAAGAATTGATCAATTCATGAGCGTTTCACACAGTGATGAAATCTTCGACAGACATGGATGTGGTGTGCAAATGTACTGGCTGGCAGAGGTTGTTCTTGTTGTTTCTCACACTTCTTACACTGTCTTATTAATATCTTTATGTATCTTTTTTTTTGTTATTTCAGAACCCTCACCCCCAAACCCTACCTCAGAGATGGCACAGTCGAGCCGTGCCCCCGCTGAAACTGAGGTTCCGCCTCCTGACCCCTCCCTGTCGCCCGGACCTGCAACACCAGAGAAAGAGACACAAAGAGACGGAGAGATGGACGTGGAAACAGAAGAAGAGAAATCCATACGTCTTCTCTACTGCTCCCTCTGCAAGGTGGCAGTGAACTCTGCCTCGCAGCTGCAGGCCCACAACAGTGGTGAGAAACTGCAGCCGTAGTCAAGCTTAGCCTGCTCGTGCTATGTTTGATGCTGTATTGACGTGACTTTATATCTGCTCAGGCACTAAGCACAAAACAATGCTGGAGGCAAGAAGCGGGCATGGGGCCATCAAGTCTTTCCCGAGGACGGGGATCAAAACCAAGTTGGTTGTGCTGCCTGAGGTGTCAACGGGACTCCAGAACAAAACGTTTCACTGTGAGATCTGCGATGTGCACGTTAACTCAGAGACGCAGCTCAAACAGGTCAGCTGCTGATGTATTGTCAATAACAAAGCTCAGAGGGGTCTTTTTACTGGTAAAAATGAACACAGTCCATTACAGACAGCAGTTAAGGCATCAGGTGAGATATTCGATGGGAAACTCCAAATGTCAGACATTCTTTTTATTATCATACATATATATTATATCTTATTATTATTATTATTATATTATTATATCATATATATTATATATATTATATCTATATATTGCATTGACATCACTGGATTAGTGAAGTCACGCTCACTTCATTCATACTTTTCAACTCAGTGCCAACACAACATACAGTACATTTGAGTGGCCGGGAGATGATTAAAGAGGCAGGAAATAAGAAAAAACTCAATTCTGCTGCGCACATTTATATTTATTTCTTGGACTTCCATCTAATCTTTGGTTGGCAAAACATGTGAGAAGTTCAGAGGGGAACTGAAAACACCTAACAGACATCTGAAACTTGACAAAAGTTGCCACGTACACATTGCTTTTTCTCAAAAGGTCAGAACCCATAATATCTGGATCCATTTGTTTAATCTTCATCAATGTGTCACCATTTGTCTTTAAATGTAAAATCCAAACAGTAGCTATAATGGTCAGATACATGTAGTGGAGTACAAAAAGTACAACATTTGCCTAAAAATGTATTGGGGTAGATATATAAAGTATTACATTGCTACTTTATATATCTATAGTGTTTTTTTTTGTGTTTTGCCTCCTAAAGTATATGAAATTGTGAATTAATTAAAAGTAGAAATACAAAGTGTAGTCGGGTTATTGCTCTAGCAGAATTACCACTGGGCGGGTGAGATAGTGTCACTTCACATTTTTCACTGCCTAATTCCTCTTGTGAAGTTAAAGCTATGAAAAGGTCAGCTGTCGCACAGATCTGCCACACAGTTGAGTCACTCAAAGGCGTCAACAGATTCTATATCACTTAACCCATCGCACATTACAACAAGTCAATTCAGTACTCTGCATATTTTATTCCAATTCACAGTGTCAACATCTCAAACCTGTCGCTGCAGGTGAGGTAAAATCACAGATCTCTAGTGATAATGAGCACAAAGATACTCAGGCTCTTTCAGCGAGCATCTGAATGTGATGTTAGCATCTCTGTTCGTGATGGGAATGCACAGTGTGGGTCTGACTGTGTGAAAGTAAACTTTGGCCAGGTGCTCATGCATATTTAGCAGTTCACCGCTGATTGCGTGGCCGTAGCCATCTGTTTGTGCCTGTCAATCAAATCAGAAAGACGCCCCCTCATGAATATTTCTAATCTCACATTTTGAGCCAGTAAAATACAGACATGTTGCCCAACATTTTCAAACTTTGATTAGGCTTTCTGTAATTTCCTCTTCCCTGATTATTCAAATTTCCAGACAACGGCAAATATGTTTTTTTCTTTTCTTAATGCTTTTGCCTGAGTGTGCCTGGTTTTTATCTGCCTGTTTCTCTCCTTCATTCCAGCACATCAGCAGTAGGAGACACAAGGATAGAGCAGCAGGTAAACCAGCCAAGCCTAAGTTCAGCCCTTATACTCCCACCCAGCGTCACCAGAGTTTCCAAGCAGTGAGTACCCAGCTGCTGTTGATTCATATGTTTTCAGCCGTCCGCGTTGTGTTTGTGTGCACTAGTTGACTCCTCTACCAAGAAGCTCCACTCCCTACTTCAAATGAGGCCAATCCTCAGGTCTCTGGCTCTTATGTCTGAAATGTTGCAACCCAATGACATTGTCTTGGGAGAAAAAGGCAGATTATGTTAGATAGAAGCGCACATTAATGGAAAGATTGTTTGGCAGTAACTGGGACAGCCCAGACCTCTACTGGCCAAGGACTTGCTAAGACTTTATCTCCTTGTCCTTCTCTGGTTTCCTGCTCAATTTCCTTTAGAAAGAAAAAAAACAACCTTGATTGCAGCTTGTTTGTCTGTGTTTCCCCCCTCAGATTCATCTCGCTCTGTGTAAGAACCAAGACCTGACCAAACCTTTGACCTCCTGTCTCTTACAACGTCAACTCTCCGTTGCCACTGCTGCCGCCATGGCAGTGCTGCCCCCATTCCATCTCCGTCCTGCCACAAACTCAAGCCCCGCCCTGCTTCAGAGTCAGCCCCTCCCTCAGGCGCTGATGCACCCGGCCCCTGGACCCATCTGTTCAACACACACAGCGCTGCTGTTCTCCCCATACTGACCCCGACGTCTCAATCAGCCCTGAACTGCAGCTAAAAGCAGACGTGAGACCTGAACGAGATGTGATATAAAAAAGAGATACTGTGCTCTACAAACAACAGCTACTGTGGGTGTTAAGGACCAGGACTGAACATTATTTACTCAGCCCAAACCATAAAGTGGACTGGGATAAAGTTAATACAAAAGCAGCGAAAGACATAGTGCTGTCTGATGTGAGTGTGTGTGAATATGTGTGAGTGCACGCACAGATATAGCCATCATAGAAGTTTGTTGCGCTACTGCTTCATCCTCCTGCAATTCACATATTTTAAGATGCTGATAATTACATGACAATCAATAAAAAATAAATTTAAAAAAGCCCTTTTAAAATGGAAATTTTGATTCAGCATAAGAAAGGTGTTTATGGTCAACTTTAATGATGTCTATAAATGTGTGTTTGTGTGCAGAGTGTGAATGGCAATGACAGCATAGTTGACTGAATATGGTTATTTTTTTCCAATAAAACTCAGTTGTGGATATTCATGTTTGATTCCAGAAAAGTATTTATTACAAATGTAATTCTCCATAACAGCCTTTTTTATTCAATAAATAAGTGCAAAGACCTTTCAATGTAAGCATTTTATATAGTAATACATCTTGGTTCTTTTGAATGAGATGCATATGCTATAACTAAAGTCTGTATTTTCAGATTTTGCGTACGTGTTCAGCCATCACTGCCATCACCTCCGCCGACAACAATAACTCTCTGCATTCAGACACAGACTGAAGCCCATTTCATCCTCTTAACCACTTAGCAGTACACAAAAGTCTATTCTTGGTCTTTATTCAGGTATTTCCCTAAAAAACTAAATGAAAAGGGCACATCCCTAGACCATATACTTGGCTTCAGAGGACTTTGAAGAGTGTATAAGAGTACATATAAATCTTTGCACTTTATCCTCTCCAGCTTCATTCTCTGAGATAAATCAAAGCTGGAATGTTCAGCCTGACTTTATTGTCTTTGTCTACCTGATGATGTTTGCTACTCTGCAGCCTTGAGCGATGTTTTTCAAATTCATAAGTGGTTCAAAAGAATGTGTACTGCTGCTTTTCGGGCATTGTACAGAGATCATGTTCTCGTTGAAACAGTTTCAACTGATGAGACTCCTAAGCTGATGTTAAGTGAATGATGGTTATTTTAACCTTTCTCCGAGGTTCAAGTCTCAACTTACTTAATCAGGACAAGGTGCTGAGTGATCGATCGCTGCTTCTTCAACTTTCTACGACCTCTCAGACTATGTTTTTGTTTTAGTCTTTCATCAGCCAACTGACACTAAAGTGGAGTAATTAGTGAGATTTTCTTTTCTTCTGTCTCCAGCAGGCGCTCCAAAGAAAATAGTTCTACAGGCCAATTCAGATAAATATATTCAAATCAATCACGGCTCCTGATAATCCTAGTTTTCACAGCAGTCATTGTCATCACTATTCATTTTCTGGGGTGAGGATTGTGAACATCTGTGTGTGGGATGCTCTTTTCTCTGCAGTCTGTCAGAATCCAGACCTTCTCTGTCCTCTTTCCTCCTTCCCTCATTCTCTCACCTTCCTTCACTGCCTTTTCTCTCTCACTTTTTGTCATCTTTCTTTCGTTATCTCACTTGACGTTCACAGTCACTCTCTCCGTCGCCTTTTCGTCTCTCACTCCTCTAGCCAATTCGTGGCAGGCATGCACACATAAACATATGTCAGCAACACAAAGCCTGACTTGGCATCGGGGGAATGTTTTATTCTCGGATACCTGGAGAGAGTACAAAGGTAAAACAAAGGCCTTTGCATGCCATGTGAGGGCAGGTCACAGAGAAAAAGAACGTAATGAGCTTTTGGCGCAGGAATGCAGCATTTTGACTTCTGTATATAATAAAACAAAGGTGGTCATGGATAAGTGCAATCAGATACTCTTAGATGACTGTTGGAAAAAAAATCTCTCTGAATATCATTTGGAAAATAAAACTTGAACTCCATTAGCAAGTACATTGTTGGCATTCATATGAGTGTATTATCAATTAAGTTTATTCAGTCAGCTCAAATACATCACCAAAATGCCATTATTATACTCTAAACATAGGAGAACAAAGTTAAGTTGAGGGACACAGCTTAGGTTGGTACTTCTACACTAAAATACCTGTAAAAGCTGCCCTTGGTAGCTGTGTTTCTCTGGCTTTAGTGAGTAGACAAAATATGAGTGGGCAGTAGGGAGCTGTGGCACAAGCACCATATGTCTTTAACAGTTGTCCAGAGTTAAACTTTTAACAAACCAGTCATTTCAAGTTCCTTCCTTAGCCATAGTTGTTCTTACAGCAGCAGAGAGGATTTGTTAAGTCCCAGGGAGGCTTTCCTGTGGTATGGCATGGAGCAACAGATCAGTAAACTGAGGGGATGTAGGCTGTGAAGCAAATGGCTCAGCAGG
Source organism: Notothenia coriiceps (assembly GCF_000735185.1). NCBI lineage: Eukaryota > Metazoa > Chordata > Actinopteri > Perciformes > Nototheniidae > Notothenia > Notothenia coriiceps. The sequence goes on along the minus strand of NW_011354226.1, from coordinate 285,319 downwards.
GTTTTCAACAGCAGGCTGCAAGGCATAATGACCAAGCTGCACCCCACAGAGAGCTGATTGTGTGTCTGGGGCTCAGTGCTGCTGTTGTTGGGTTTCAAAGGGATGTTGCGGTTAAAGCTACAGTTTGTTGGCAATGCAGTCTGACATTGCTTATACCCATAGAAGGAAAAATTGCAATATTAGGGTCCTCTACAATACTGAAATGCACTTTTTCCCCTCTGAATATCGTCTTTCTTATTTAGATGAATTGTGTTATGATGTGGGTTCGAAAAGGCTTTTTGTCTCCGACTTGCAAATGAGAAGAACAGCTACCCTAACACGAGGAACAGGACTCTTGCATCTTTGCTATCTTGCATCACAGATCATAAAGGGGATAACTTTATCCTGTTATCCTTGACATTTTTCATTGACGAGTGTGACCTCTATGAACGAAACAATAAAAAACATGCTAAAAAGGTCGCTGGCTACCTGGTTTCCTGCCCTACAATTTCCCATGAAATTTGATTAAACAAGACATATCTGACCTCCTGAGCTGCTTCTGTCTTACGGGTTGCTTTTCAGGGGTTGATTAATCAACCTGCGTTATAACTTCATTATCATACATTTTTTATTATGGCACCATACTCACATTTTCCATATTAAAAAGTAGGGCTGTATATTTTTGGCCACAGCTGAAGCGAGTGCACAGATTAGAGCTAATTCTTTTCATCTGCTAGAAAAGCAGATGATCTTTTCATTGGCCAGTCAGACCATCTGGCTAGTGATGAGTGAGCTAGAGAAGTGACTGGACAGAGATCAGTTTGTTATCTCTTATATCAGTGCATCGCTTCAGATAAATAGATTAAAAAAGCAAAGTATTCATCTGTGCTGATGGTCGCCGGCATCTGTTCTTTGTATCCACGTGTGCCCTAATTTGACATTGCTCTCTTGATTTTCATTTCAATTAGTCGCTCTTATTCTGTCCTTTTGCCATACCTGTGATAATATGTTTCTCTCCTGGCGTCTGACACGTGGATAGTAAGGGGTGGCATAAAACAACTGTGTGATGGATTTGTCCATTAAAGCAAGCTGAGCTAACACCTGTGGAGCCCCTCCGGCTGTCTGTCTTTATATTTATCTCCCTCCTCTTTCTTTTCTCCTCTTTTTAATACAGAGGGACAAAACAATCACTGAATATTTCCCTGCTTTGAGGGAACAGCAGCAACATTTGCATTTGAGACAGAAAAATACACCTTTTACACAAATAGAAGTGATCTTATTATTCAAACAGTGAGTCATTACAGGTCTGTAGCCCACTTGGTAACAGAACACTTGTACCTCACACCTACAAGACTTTAAAAAAGCATGATGTCAGATGCAAGTTAAATAAGTCTATAACATTACATTATTATAGTTTGTAATAAAGCTTGACGGCTACAAAGCTACAAAGCTACATACTTTCTTTGGAAAAAAACAAACATTGAGAACATATAAAGCATCAAACATTTGAGAAAAGTCAGCTAAATCAAGAACTCGGGCTTATGGATCCTGAAAGTTCAGGCCATGTTTCACAGCTGAGGCGCCCTGCTAAAGTAATTTGTTTTCAGGGTGAGACTGACAACACCCAAGCTTTACCAAGCCCCGTCCTGTAGCCTTAATATGCCATTCAGTTGGCCGTCATGGACAGTTTCTTGCTGACAGAAGGTCCTAATGGATGTTACATTAGCTGAAGTGGTTTGCAGGGAAGGTGGGAGTTTCTTCCCAGCACCCTGCCAAATAAGAGATGCCTGTTTGACTTTGGAAAGTAAATGAGATCATGAAGAGGTATGCTTTACATTACATTCCAATATTTATAGAACATTTAGGGTATGGGTACTTAAGTACTTATGGCATTGAAGTAAAGAGCTTTAGGAAAATGTTGTGTGAAGAAATATCTACAGGCTACTTGTAAGCACTATGCACAATGGGGGACAACAACAACAACAACAACAACAACAACAACATAGAAGCCTTACCCTGGAGTATTTTCAAGACCAGACTGTATAGGCTATAGCATATTGGCCAAACATAGCTCAAAATAAAAAGTTACATTCATCTAATAATTGACTTGCTTTCTGAGCTAGTAGTATGCAATCTAATTTTGAAAGGGCCACACGAGTTTCAGAAAACCCTCAAGGAATATAACTCGTCAGATTAACAGTTATCAGCTCTCTATCCACGTGCAGCAAAGCACTTTAGAGTACGGCACCAGCTCTTATCTTCACCAGTCAATTATAAATACCCAATTAGTCATTTTTCCTTGGCTGAATGAACCTGACCCTTGATGAGGGCTAATCTAATTTTCTTTTTTAGATTTGTACTATGCCTAGATTTTCCCAGTGGTTTGCTTTGTTTGCCTCCCACAATACAAGCAGACATACAGGCAAAAATGCGAAAAGATGCCAATTAAGACGGCAATAATTATACTAGGTATTCGTTGTGCTGCTGTGATGTGGTCTGACGTTACTGTTTGGTCACAAATTATCAAAATATGCAGACGAATAATGAATACCAAATCACTTACAGCTCCTCGTCAAGGACATGTACATAAATTATTGCTATCATGGATGGAGAATAATAACGGTTGCTATCCATTGGCGCCACCTTGTGAACAGTAGTTTCATATGACGGAAGTGACGTTCTCTCAAATTGTGACCAATCAACAGCCCCGACTCAAAATTCGAACGTCAACTCGCGTCGTGACGATGCAAGCAACGCTGTTTTAAAATGGAATAACTGTTTTATTTATACCTTACAAATTTTTTGAAGCTATAGTTAACGTTCACAAACCGCCTGGTGATATACTCGTGCTGGTAAGTCCAACTTTACGGTACACTGCAGACGGCTTGTTGGATAACGTGAACGGTAAATTTCGAGCTAACGTAGCTAGCATGTTAGCCTAGTCGTTTGTTTTGGTGCATAATATCACTGCGCTACGATGTTGATATGTTTGATAAAGTAAATACATTTTTAACTCATCAAAAATCCCAAGCCATGGCGAAAGAACGGGCCCAGAAGAAGTCCTTTCAGCAGAGTCTGGAGGACATTAAGGAGAAGATGAAGGAAAAGAGAAACAAACGGCTGGAGAGTGCCTCAGCTCCCAACAGAGGAAGGTTAAAAAAAATCAACACAAACAGTGGTACGGAAACAAGGCTTATATTGAATGTCAGCAATCACATTTGTGATAAATGTGGTACATAGATGCAGATATCCTAAATATGTTGACACAGCTGGTGAAGTATACAACATCCATCCAATGTTTTCTTCTAGTGGTTCAATCTGCCAGCACCCTCCTGCTCGGGGTCCAGCAGAACAACAAGATGCTGGCAGTAGCTCTGCAAGCTGAAAAGGAAAAGCTGGGTCATGCTAATGTAATGATCCTGCAGCTGAAGAGGGAGCAACAGGCCCTGTTCCTTCACCTCATTCTGCTCAAGAGGAAGCTCAAAGAACAGGAAGCTGCAGCTTCAGAGGTACACCTAGACGCTTGTTGATTAACTTTTCCTTTCTTATAATTGTTGTAATGCTTGATGCCCTTTGAAACAAAAAATATAATTTCATTCTCATTGATTTAGACTTCAACCGTTGCTGAACCCAAGTACCATGTGGATTCACCAGGGTACTTTTTTTTTTTTTAAACACAAATTATTTCACAAAACTGTATTTTATCCTGAGTTTTATGAATGATCGGGATATTTTACCTCTTGTTTTACAGGAGAAAGCGGAGCAGCCAGAACCTTGAAAAGCCCAGTGTGTTTAAAGCCTCACCAATTTATACAGGTAAAGTGGGGCAAAAAAGTCTTGAGTCAGCCACCAATTGTGCAAGTTCTCCCACTTAAAAAGATGAGAGGCCTGTCATTTTCATCCTAGGTATACCTCAACTATGAGAGACAGAATGGGGGGGGAAAGAATCCAGGACATCACATTGTAGGAGTTTTAATGAATTAATTGGTAAATTCCTCTGTAAAATAAGTATTTGTTCACCTACAAACAAACAAGACTTCTGCCTCTCACAGACCTGTAACTTCTTCTTTAAGAGCCTCCTCTGTCCTCCACTTGTTAACTGTATTAATGGCACCTGTTTGAACTCGTTATCAGTATAAAAGACACCTGTCCACAACCTCAAACAGTCACACTCCAAACTCCACTATGGCCAAGACCAAAGAGCTGTCAAAGGACACCAGAAACAAAATTGTAGACCTGCACCAGGCTGGGAAGACTGAATCTGCAATAGGTAAGCAGCTTGGTGTGAAGAAATCAACTGTGGGAGCAATTATTAGAAAATGGAAGACATACAAAATCACTGATAATCTCCCTCGATCTGGGGCTCCACGCAAGATCTCACCCCGTGGGGTTAAAAATGATCACAAGAAAGGTGAGCAAAGATCCCAGAACCACACGGGGGGACCTAGTCAATGACCTGAAGAGAGCTGGGACCAAAGTAACAAAGGCTACCATCAGTAACACACTACGCCGCCAGGGACTCAAATCCTGCAGTGCCAGACGTTTCCCCCTGCTTAAGCCAGTACATGTCCAGGCCCGTCTGAAGTTTGCTAGAGAGCATTTAGATGATCCAGAAGAGGATTGGGAGAATGTCATATGGTCAGATGAAACCAAAATAGAACTTTTTGGTAAAAACTCAACTAGACGTGTTTGGAGGAGAAAGAATGCTGAGTTGCATCCAAGAACACCATACCTACTGTGAACATGGGGGTGGAAACATCATGCTTTGGGGCTGTTTTTCTGCAAAGGGACCAGGACGACTGATCCATGTAAAGGAAAGAATGAATGGGGCCATGTATCGTGAGATTTTGAGTGACAACCTCCTTCCATCAGCAAGGGCATTGAAAATGAAACGTGGCTGGGTCTTTCAGCATGACAATGATCCCAAACACACCGCCCGGACAACGAAGGAGTGGCTTCGTAAGAAGCATTTCAATGTCCTGGAGTGGCCTAGCCAGTCTCCAGATCTCAACCCCATAGAAAATCTTTGGAGGGAGTTGAAAGTCTGTGTTGCCCAGCAACAGCCCAAAAACATCACTGCTCTAGAGGAGATCTGCATGGAGGAATGGTCCAAAATACCAGCAACAGTGTGTGAAAACCTTGTGAAGACTTACAGAAAACGTTTGACCTCTGTCATTGCCAACAAAGGGGATATAACAAAGTATTGAGATGAACTTTTGTTATTGACCAAATACTTATTTTCCACCATAATTTGCAAAGAAATTATTTAAAAATCAGACAATGTGATTTTCTGGATTTTTTTTTTTTCTCATTTTGTCTCTCATAGTTGAGGTATACCTAGGATGAAAATTACAGGCCTCACATCTTTTTAAGTGGGAGAAGTTGCACAATTGGTGGCTGACTAAATACTTTTTTTCCTCACTGTATATACACACTACTTCTACTAAATACTACTATTACTACTCTACTCTGATGCTTTAATATAATAACAATAGTAAGGATTAGCCATAATTGTTGACTTATTGTCAGTTGAGTTCTTTTATACCATTTTGTTCATTAATTTATGGAAGCATTCTGCCATGGGTGTTATCCGCAGGCAACAAACACGTTGACATATTGGTTGTTCTTCAGATCACCTAGTTTACTATTTATTTAAAAAGTACTTGTGCTCATTATGACACTGATAGCTATAGCTCCAAAATCAGATCTTGACATCCCTAGTAATGATATTGTTGATTGTGTCCTTTTCTTCGTAGACCCTCAGCCCTCTGAAAGGAATGCACAATCTGAAAGGCAGGTTACCTTGCCATCTACGGTTGTTGTGAGGCGAGGCCATGCGGATAGATCAAGAAGGAGGAGGTCTGAGCGTGTGCAACAAAACTTGTCCCACATCGCAGGCTTGGATACTTTGATTGCAAGTCCAATTCGCAGTGATGTTGAAAATACAAATCAGCCACAGCACGAACCAGAGCCAGATTTAGCGGACCCCGTTGACACTGTGGAGTTTCAGCATTCTACTCCTGAACCTGTCCCACCAAAGGAAAACAACCAGCAGGGTCGAAGCAGAAAAAGACCTAAGCAGACGCCCTCCACAAAACCAGAACCTGCTGCACAGAAACCAGAGAGAGGTTGCAAAGCAGACCGGGTCCCCTTAAAGAAACCTTGGGACAAACCCAGAACTCGCTCCAAGAGTCGGGACCGGTCAGCAACAAGGGCCAAAACAGGACCTCTGTCACAAGAGAATAAGCTCAACACCTCTCTGGGATTTAACGACACATTTGACTTCGACTGTGAAGAGGCGGTTCATGTCACACCGTTCAAGGCCAAGGCCGAGGACAACCAGCCGTCCACGCCTGTCGGGGAGGAGACTCCACAAACTGAAGCTCTACCTGTTGTTTCCAAACAGGATGAGTCCAGCCCTTTTTCGTCATCTTCTGAATCAGAGGACAGCCTTTATGTCCCTGAGAAGACCAGACGGAGAGAGCCTTCACCTGACATGTCCAAAAAGATTACCACTCGAAGAGGGCGGGCCTCTGAAGTCACCAGGCGGAAGAAAAGCGTCACTTTGCAACAGAAGATCCCTGGTAAGTAGGGCTGCTATATTAATCGTATTTTAATCGCAATTACCATTATGGCTTGCAACGATTACCAAAACAACGTAATCGAAATAAAAACGATAATTTTTTTATTATTATTATTTTTTGTATTGGTTTTTCAGTTGAATTATACTTAAAGTTCAGGGTAATCAACTGTTAAAAACGTACTGTTCACATCTTTTTTCTCCAATAAATTGTTGTTTTCAAAGTAAATGGATAATCGTTTTTAATAATCGTGATATCAGTTATTGACCCAAATAATCGAGATTATGATTTTTGCCATAATCGAACAGCCCTACTGTTAAGTGTCGAGTTTTGTGGTTCTTTAAAAAGTTCAAATCAGGACTTGATCCATTAATGAATTGGTTTTCAATGGAATCCCTTCGAGGTGAAATAATATATTGAGATATCAACCAACTGAACTACAACTGGCAGCAAGCTTATCCAAACTTTGAGCTCCATCACCCCAAAATAAAATATTTCATTCAGCTCAGGACAAGGTTTTCTCTGAATAATAATTGTGGAGAATAATGTGTAAAGGTCAACCCGTTAAACAGCAGTGTGTGCAAGATCTTCTTCATTCATTCCTTTATTGATCAACTCCTTCGTACTTATACCCATAATTCTGCTTATGGGAATACCTTAGTGTAATTAAATCCGACTATTATCTTAATTTGATTACTTTGTTTCTGTGTGCATGCATGTAAACATAGTCAGTGTTTTCATTCTCAAGTTAAATTGCACTAAAGTTCTTAATTACAACAGAAAACTCTTCGTACTCCTTGCATTTGTATTTATTCACACAGGAGGACAAACAAGCCTTTGCAACATGCTTATTTCACATGGACAACCTATTTATTGAATTACTAAAATAAATGTTACATATGAAATTAGCTATATCGAGTTAAAACATTTGGGAGTTATTGCTGAGCCCTTGTTATATTTAACCATTTATTTCATTGTTTTGTGTTTTTAGTTTTCAGAGACGAGGCTGCAGAGCCTGAGATGGAAGAAGCTCCTAACAGCCCTCACCCAGCCATCTTGAGACAGGACAATAACCGTGGTGAGTAAATGTCTGCTTTGTGTATCCTATTGTTATAGTGCTCATCAACAAGGTGCTGCTCAGTAACTGCCATACTCCTGTCACATTAATGAATGTTGTTCGGTAGCAACTCAATGCATCTCATGACATCACATAGTAAAACAAATGTATGCGTATTTTAGTATTTGCTCTCGTGCAGCCCAAAAAAGTAGCACGATGTTATGTTCTTCTTTTGTCTCATAATGACCTTACTGTGTAATATCCTCTGAGACCTAGAATAAAGACATCTGGGGGATTGGTTGAGCAGTTGTTGAATGGCTCGAGTGTCTGTTGCTGCTGATCATCATTCCTGAAGTAAAGATGCCTGTGTGTGTTTTTGTTCGTGTTGATTTTTCAGAACCTCACCCAGGGGTTAGTGAGAAGGATTGTTTGCCGTCTGTCAGCCCTCTGGTTAAAGAGGAGATGAAGAGGATAAACAGCGTCCTGTCCAGTTTTGGAGATTCCTCCGGGGAAGGGGTTCCTCTTTTACCCCACAAAACCCTCAAGACATGCAAGAAGCGTATGTATTGTCACTGAGTTGCTTTGCGAATTTAAATCTTAATCACATGGGCACTTGAGATCACATTTTCACTCAACTGTCACTTCTTGTTGAATCGGCTTCTGTGTACTTTTATCTTTATCTCTTCACTGATGTGTGCACATGAGTACCTTCAGCTTTTTCCTCTCTTGCTTCTGGATCACGTCTAACTTCACAGTTTCCACAGGTGGGCTTGGTGTAAGGACAGCAGGGCAGGGCTTGAGTCTGTGTGATGTGACCAATATGTCCCCTGCAGCCCATCGCTCGTTCTCCAGGAACTCCGAGGCCCTGTGCTCCACTCCTGTTCCTGCTCGCAAGAGGCGCTACACCAGCGTCGTGGACTACAAGGAACCCACCATAAATACGTAAGTTCACATATGGATGCTTCCCTTTCTCTAATGCGGCTTTCACACCAGCGCTTTTCCCTTTCTAGCTCCGAGCTAGAGCTTTTCTGGTTCAGCTCCGGTTTCCCTTTTCTACTCCCGCTCTGTTCACACCGCCCAGAGCCCGACTGGTGCAGCCGCTGCTGCGTCATGACGTTTACATCACTGATTTGCTCCCCAACGGCGCTCACAACAACAACAACAACAACGAGGGACTGCGTCGGGTCGATGATCGTGTTGCTTTTAATCACACGAAGTCAGATTAAATAAAATAACGACTTCTCCAAGCTTATACTTTTCTCCAGAGTGCCGTGGTTCATTGTTTATTAATGTGTTTCAGCTGCATTTACCGACCGCTGCAGTGCTGCTCGTCCACTGGAGTTTATTCTCCCGTTAGCTCCGGGTTAGCTAATACTTTAGAGCGGCCTCTCTAAAGTATTCACTGTCTGACTCTCACACAAGCAGCTGATACATATCCCCAGTTACCCTTAAGTGAATGTGTGTCAATCTGAATTGACGCTGTTTGGCATCACAACGCTGTTATTAAAGTGTCTGTTATAAAATGGGTGATGTTAGCATAGCAACCGAAGGTAAACTGACTACTTGCTATCCTATTGTGGCATAAACCGTTTTCTACAGGCACATTTCACCGGCGCATCTTTCATTATGATTCTACTTCTGATAGTCGGACACGACAACCTGTGCAGCCCATGTATTGATTCCATCCGATAGCTGCTATAATACAAAACGTCTGCCTCTCTCCACAGTGATCAATAACAGCGAACGGATGGTCAAAGTAAGGTACAAATAAACAGAAACACACGAAGCCTGGTTTGTGTTGCCTGACTTTATAAAGTGTGTTTCTTTTTATAAATGTGTGGTTGCCTTCTAGTCACTTTGCTCAGCGCAACTGCTTGTAGGCAGGCATGACGAGACTCTTCAGTCGACCCATGTTCAGGGGAGGTGGGTTTAGTTTCCTGCACGCCTCGACGTAAGCGACGCCGCCTCTTAGCTCCGAAGCTCTTGCCTCTTGCCTCTTTGGAGCTGGAAGTGAACCGGATTCCGGAGCTAAGAGGCGGCGCCGCTGCGGTGTGAACAGGACTTTTCAGGCTCCAGTTCCGAGCCGGAGCTGAAAACGCGTTGGTGTGAAAGGGGCATAACTGATTCATTTATGTTCACATTTTACTGTATGGATGCTCAACTGTATCGTTGTCATCTTGACAGGAAACTTCGGCGCGGAGATAAGTTCACCGACCTGCAGTTCCTGCGCTCTCCTATTTTCAAGCAGAAGTCTCGCAGGACGTCTGTGTCGAAATCAAGGAATTCGAAAAATGGCCAGTTGAGAAATGCAATGGGTCATTTGTTGAATTAATAGCTTTAATTAGTGATCATTTGGTTTTGTCCTCAAGGTTATTTCTTTATGTGAACTACTGTGATCATTTTCAGATGTTATTTTATTGACTTCGCTGCAAAACGAAACGTATTTTAAATTCTCCTTTTAATCTTTAGCTAAATGTATTAATGGCTTTTTTTTTTTATGATTTTCAAATTCTAATTGCCATTTGTCTTCAATTCTGTGTTTTTTTTTATTAAAGCATCCTCATTAAAGTCATATTATACTACGACCGTATTAAGGCATTTTATAACATACTATCAAATGAACTTTGCATGTGTACATACTATGCTATGACATTTTAAGTTAACTTACGACATACTGTGTGCTTTTTTTTCTGAATTTTATGACTGACTACACTATGAATTTTTTCGGAATTGTATGTCATACTATACTATGGGATTTTTTTTACAACTATGACCTTGTAAAGGAAGTTACGATAACTATACTACGGCATATGCTGTAAACCATCATCACTGCGATCATTGTTAAACAACATGTATTTCATTAAAATGGGTTCCTGATGTGAATCCAGTGGAAAGAGGTATGAAAAAGGTCTTTCATTGAACTTCAGGATTGTTGCAGAAACACATTTAGTGAATGAGATGAGCTTTGAAAAACTATAAACACTAAATTAGCCTCACTTCTGTTTTATTCAGTCTATAAAATAGGCTAATACTATGTCATTAAAACCAGTCGTACAAAGAGCATGAAATCATTCTTTTCCAGACATCTTACAAAATGTATTTTTTTCCTAAAGTTTGAAAAGTACAAACACCTTTTTACAAAACAGCAAAACTACATAGTATTGCACAATCTTTTCATTTATCTCCAAAGTATAAAGTTATTAATCTCCATCTGCATGACAAAAAATAAGAGAGAATAAATTAAGACCTTGTCTTAAGCATAATTCTTTTAAATTACAGAACATAAATAAGAATAAACTAGATCATTGAATTAGTCCTTTGTCAACAGCGTTAATTCAAATGTAAAACAAATTCTGAAGAAAAGACAATGCTGTTATTTACGTTAACTAATACTTGGAAAAATAAAGGTGCAATTCGATAGTCAAACTGCCCTAAGCTGCTTATTGGGAAAAGAAGATTGGGTTTTTTTTGTTCTGAAACAGAAAATATATGATATATACACATTTAAAATATACAGTGGGTATAAGTGCTTTCAAATAGTTGAACTCTGTACACATTTAAAGTATGTATCCCTCTTTTGGCAGGATGAACTCAGCACACAGAAAAACGTTGACCTTTATAACGCTCTGCACAAGAACCAAGTTAAAACTGACAGGAAAACCTGAAGTCTCAGTCACTTTCCTCACAGGGAACACTTGTGTTATGACTTAATACAATGTAGGTGTGGTCGCTGCTCTTAAGAACTCTACCTGAGTCAACTGAGAGGAGGAGGCAGACGCCCAAAAAGGCAGGGGGTGAAAGTATGAAAAAGAAAATAGAGAAAAGATGAAGGGCGACGAAGTAAGGTGTACGGTGAATCTCCAATCAGCTGTCATCCTGCGTTACCTTCCAACGTCTAACACAGAAATAATAACGGAAGTTTTCTGCCCTGTCCAATATGTATCACCTTCCTCTGCCCTGTTTTTCCATGGGATGTGTGATGAAATATGAAGACACAGTTCTCCTCTTGCTTGATGTCAGCAACAGTCCCGCAGGCCTTCAAAAAGGGCCTTCCCTCGTGGCTTATCTTTCAGTGTTTATATCAGTTAAAGCTACTGATTCAGGATCCGGCCCAGCATGCATTGTACATTTGAAGAGTGCTGATCCGAGACCCATTCGCACCTTTAACATGAAGATATGTGTTTCTGAAACGTCACCCCTCCAGATCAGTAGTCCTATTCTTAATTTCTCCATGCAAATACCCATGACCTAACCTTAACCCTTCATAGTCTGTGTTCTGTGAAGGAGGGGAAAAGCCTATCTTTTCCTCTCCTCTACTTCTCGATGAGGCCTGCTTCTTTGATCTTGGTGTAGAAGAATTTCTCCAGTAGGTTGGCACACTTGTAGTACTCGCTCTCTGGAGGGTTGTATTCACGACAGTTGGTGAAGATGCGCTGCATGTCGGCCATGAACAACTTGCGTGTCATGTAGTACCTGCTCTTCAGACGCTCGCTCATTGTCTTAAGATCTGTGAGGAGAAAAAGAGTGAAGTCCACCATTTATACTACTTTCAATGTTGACTGTCAGAAGCTGAATGTGTACGCTACCAAACCTATAGCTCTTAAACACATAACAAACTTTATATTTTCTCTAGTATCACTTGGGCAGCAACTATGAATGAAATCAATAGTGTGCAAAATGTGTTGTCAGGAGATCAGTTTCTTTTCTACAATGAAATGCACTGTGTAACTGTTGAATAGTGCATACGATTTTCAAATGGACTAAAAAATGATGATGCACGAATACTATAAAAATGTTAAGTCTCCTCTAGAGACTGACCTTCAGCCAGAACACACATCCTACAATCCCAGCATGCATCTGAACTGCTGATGTGTCCTTGAACATCATCTGCAATGTCTTACCCCTTAGTATTTTCTTCTATGATTACATTTTTCTGTAAAGAATAAAGTCAGTCTATTAGCGAGTGTGTTCCAATGATATATGCTGTGTTCATACCCATGGGGAAGCGAATGACTTGGTAGTACCCAGGTGCCTCGGTTTTTTTCACCGGCTCCATGAAAGGCCAGGCGTTCGGGTGACTCTGAGACATAAAGAACAGTCAGATAAGAATTAAGGGTGTTTTGTTTTTTTACGTTGTAAAGAGTGTCTTTATTTATTATAAAACAAATCTATGGGCACTATGAATACAGTGAAAGTATCTATGTGCTTAATATGCAGTACAGAAACGGTTCAGGGCTACCATAAGGCTCTATGATTTTGATTTAAAATGAAACAGGTAGGTGTCACTATAGTGCCATCACAGTTATTCCTGACTGCAATGACGCTGGAGAGATGCCTCAGATGTGGAAGACAAGTAAACACTGACCAACCAGACACAGGGACATGTTCGAGATTGCTTTACAGAAACAGCTGCTGAGCTGATTCTTTCTTTCTTAAACACTAAAGTATGGGAATATATATGCTTCTTTTAAAGTGACACTGCGAGTGTAGGCTACATGTTGCTCACCTTCACATGTTGGAGGATGGTTTTCAGAGTGCTGTACAATTGTTCTGGGTCCTTCAGTTCCTTCCTAAAGTCATATAAGAAACAGCAACAACATTCCATTCTGAAGTTTAAGGCACTCTGCTAGGTTAACATCTTGTACAGCAGAGACAAACTCACCCTTTTCCTATAGGCTTCCAGCCAGTTTCACCTGTTGATATAAAAGAAACTCAAATCAACCTCCAATATCCTACTGAAAAAGATTAGATAATAGTGTTGAAAAAGATAAACTGTATGCTGTAAAGTCAATATTGTAAATAACATACGAATGCCGGGAATGCTCTCGATGGGAATCTGCCGGACTCCTTCCTTAAAACAGGAAAGCCCCGGATAGACCTTTCTGATCTGAGCTTGCTTCCTCTCTATCAACTTCTTGATGATCTGAGGGAGACAAAAAATGCGAAACGATAGTGATTGCAGGAGCAAAAAAAGAAAAAAAAGTAGCCATTTAAACAGTTTTAAATGTAAAAACACACACCTCCTTCTGCTTCTTGATGATGACGGAAAACTCTGTGTAGGGAATGCTGGGGTTGAGTTCACAGCCCATGAGCGTGGCTCCTTCATAGTCTTTGATGTAGCCCACATATTTGGCTTTGGGAACCTTGATATCCTTTGAGAAACCCTGAGAGAGAGAAGATTTATGTTTCTTTAACCTGTACGTACACTGTAATATACCATTACAAAAATAAGCCCAATAAAAAGCTTTCATTTAAACTATTTCATTAAAAACAAAATCATTAAGAGACTTTCAAGACCTAAAAGTAAAAGTAAATGAAAAGCAGTAGAAATGCTGCCAAGTGCTAGTTCATTAATTTTAGAAATACAGTAGTGGAGTAAAAAAAGGCAGATTCTCAAGTATCAAAAAAGCAAAGTTCATTATATGTTCAGTAAAATCATTTGTATTTCTTGTTTGTTTTTGCAGGTCATGTTAAGGTTGTTATGTACGCACGGTGAAGAGGATCAGGAGGGAAGAGGGAGGGAGAATATTGCATCTTATGACTAAAACTATATTTGTATTTAAAGCATGTTACACTTTAATGGACATCACATGTTACCTGTTTCTTGAAATAGCCGATGGCGTACTCATCAGCATACGTGAGGAAGTTGAGGATGTCGTGCTTTATGTGATATTCCTTCAGGTGGTTCATTAAATGGGTTCCATATCCCTTCAGAAAACACAGACAAAAAAGGGAATAGTTCAAACTGAACACAGAGTGAGTTCACCGAGCTGACAGACAGGAAGTGCTCTCACCTTGACCTGTTCGTTGGAGGTCACGGCACAAAAGACGATCTCCGTAAAGCCCTGCGATGGAAACATTCGGAAGCAGATCCCTCCGATCACACGGCCATCTTTGATGAGAGAAAGCGTCTTGTGCTTCCTGTCAAAATAAAGAGATGAATTTCAGTGAGAATGTACCTCCACTTCATCTCGAAATGGGATGAGTGGTGTTAAAGCACGGTGGCACCCACGGATCAAACACCAGCCGTGTGATGTACTCCTTGGGCATGCGTGGCAGCTGGTGAGAGAACACATTCTGGAGGCCGACGAGCCACATCAAGATCCTCTTATTGGGCTTCTGGTTGAGGGAGTTCCCGATAACGTGGAATTCAATCACCCCCCTGCGCTCCTCGTGACGGGCAGCTTCATCGCGTGCAGAGTGAGCCGACAGCAGACTGGTCTGCACATGGAGGAAGGGATCAAATATTATGATCACCTTGTTCTTATCATCGAATGTGAAGATAAACACACACAGCACTCTTTACTACTTCATAAAACTATTACTGACACGACCTGGGTCTCACAAGTGGATCATTGACAGTATTAAACATGACCAGCAGTTAAATGTCATAGAGATCTATCTACCTCTACCTATCGTGCCTAGTGAAGAACATATTTTTTCTCAATTAACGTATATGAAGTTCAGCAACATACTTTGGGAATGCAAAGTTATCGGGTCTTGTTAATGGTTAAGATATTTTTGAAGCTCATTTGTTACCTCTGGAACAGCGGCAGGGTCTGTGATTGTTGCCATGACTTCATTGATGAGCTCCATGGGGATGTCCCCCACCACCCTGGGGCGCTTGTTTTCCTCGTGGAGGAGAGGCTCTGAAGGTTTACGTTTCTCTCCAACTGTGATAAAGTATGTAAGCAGAGGAAGGTACTTATGTTAAACTTCTATATTTGCACTTGTTTCACTTTGTATTGCAACTGCTGAAAAGCCATTTCCCTTGAGACGAATAAAGTGTTATCTTATGTTGTCTATCTAATTACATGTCTCTTAAACACAATCTAAGCAGTTAAGTAGTGTATCTATATCCAGATAAGATGTGGCCTTGCATTTAAGGTGAGCTTACCCTGAGTTCATCTCTTACTTTCAGTATACTAGGAGCAATTCTGTGATGTTTTTCACTTCTGTTTCTTTATACAGCTTAAAGGCCAACATTCAAATAAGTATTTGAGGAAATGTGTTTGCTGCACTTTTGGGACATTGTATTTCAAATCAAAATTCTAGTCAGATGGCCAATAAATATCTCTCTTAGCTAGAGGACTCAGGTGCATATGTCATAACAATAAATGTAAAACATTAGTGCTCACTGTTTTCTCACAGATGTTTTGCAATAATGTGGAATAATTGTAACCTTATGAGTAATAACAGGTTTGACCGTCATACCTGGGTTTGGCTCCAGTACGGAGGCGGTTTTCCTGGCAGGACTGACGCTGCCGCAGGTGGATGGGTCCACTGACACAGGGCTGGGGCTGTAGTACAGCGGCCTGGCCACAGGAGGCGCACTGATAACTACAGAAAGGACATCTAGTGTCACTCACAACATATTTTTATGATCATATTCTTAAGTGTTGTTTCTTACACTCCCAACATAAAGGGAGAGTGTTTTTGTTGTGAGTGTGTGTGCTACCTGTGTGGATAGGGATCAGCCCTCCTGATGCTCCTGCCAAAAAGTCTTGGCTCCAGATTGGAGAGCTATGGCTGTACACCTCCTCCTCCAGCATAGAAAGGAACCTGAGCCAAACAAAACAAAACAAACAACTATATTAAAAAGGCTGCCGGGCATGTATACATACATGAAAGTGGTAACTGTGTAGCTTCATACTGGAAACATGTATGCATGGGTAGTGTAAGTTTCTCTGCTGGTTAGTCTGAATATATAATTAAGTTTGTGGTATATACCTTTGGCATTTTAGAGTTTCTAAATGTTTGTTTATCTTACTTGGGAAAGTGTGTGAGAATGAGTGTGCGTTTCTCAGGTGGCAGCTTGTCCTTTTCCTGTCTGGCCTGCTCCAGCAGCTGCTTTCTCATCACAGTGAACACCGAACGCACAAGCGTCCGTCCGAAGATCTGGGTGGTCTCGTACCGGGGTAGACTGTCGCAGAACTGAGGCACGTTGCAGTAGCAGAGCCATCTACAATGAGCACAACACATAAATAACTGGCTGTAAACAAGTGTATGTTGACAGGAAATCTGGCAGGACGTCTGGCAGTGCTGCTACCTGGTGTAGTTGGCTTTGTATCCCGCGGCGTCATCATTGGGAACCCTCTGCCGCCTCTGGGACGGCGTCTCCAGCTGCCAGTAGTTGATCTGGTTGAGAAACATCTTGGCCAGCTCCATTATCGTTTGACGTTCCTTTGATGGCAGGTGGCTGAATTTGTACTGGACGAAGTTATTCACCCCCTATTTGGAAAGAGAAGATACTTGATTAAGAACGCAAACACAAGAAGGTTATATTTCAGTTGATTTACAGCAGTGGTCACCAACCTTTTTAAGCCCAAGATCACCTACCTCGGCCTAGGTGAAAGGCGAGATCTACCTATTGCAGAATTGAGTGAAAAAGACGGCCCAGACAATGCTTCCAATTTGAGGCCTTTTATATAAGCTAATTGCATCTGAATTACTGTTACAATGGAGGCTCCATAATCAGCTCACAGCATATAGGCAGGGGTAAAGTGCTATGTGCGAGTGGGGGGCGTACCTCACCTCCTCTAGGGGGGTCCGGGGGGATGCTCCCCCGGGAAGATTTTTTTTGAAATATTGAAGTTGAAAGCATCAATCTGGTGCACTTTGAGAGCAACATGAAGAGATCTATGGATTCATCTCTCAGCACCCATATGAGACCGAACTGTAAACAGATTTTCTTTTTCTTTATGGATATTTTACAAATCACTCCCCTTTTAAACTGTATTCTTGTTTTACTGCCATATAGTATTTCATACCTGTTTTTCATTTATTCTCTTATTGTTTGTATAACTATAATGATCATATGAAGGTGTACCGCGGAAATAATCTTTTGAATAATTTGTGACAAAACCGTTCTAATCTAAACACTCAGAGTCCTTTAGCTCACCTGAGCCCCTCAGTCTGACAGG
>NW_011354226.1:208841-267761 GCF_000735185.1 Notothenia coriiceps | reverse complement strand
CCCCCGCGCCGGGCACAGAGCCGCCGGTGGTCGGCCAGGTGCAGGTTCACCTCGTCGGAGAGTGGGCCAGTTGGCTCTGACCGAGTCGGGATGGGGCGGGTACAGCTAGTGGTCCACAAACAAGTGGCACAAAGGTGTTTGGGCCTTTCCAGGCAAACATTCCCCCGACGTCCCCCGGAGACACACGCAGCACTGCATACTTTTGCACGGGTCGCGGCTCACATCGAGGCGGCACCCTTGAAACTCTAAGGGCCGCATGGCACGACTCATCAGCCGCTGAACCTCGCTTTCGGAGGCGACACAGAGCGTCTTTTTGGAGCGACCCGGCACGTCTGGTCCCTCGACTACGTAAAACCCTCCTTTAGGGGGCGCCTTGAAGAGTCGCCCGACTGGACATCTGGTAGAGGCGACATCTTTGTGACGTCTAAGGAGGAAATCCCACGTCAGGAGTCCGGGTCGTAGTGTGGTCTCCCGTCGAACAGCTGGGTAATGGCAGGCATTCCTGGCCGGAACTCCCTGCGGAAGTACCTTCGCTACTCTCGCGAGCGTCTCCGGCAAATCGGACTCCCAGACCATTCGCACCATCAGGACACGTCGAATTGGGGTTTTTGGCGGGACCGGTGTCGCAAGTCTCGAGCCTGCACCTTGACTCTCGGGGACAGCCTCTTTACAGCTGCCCCACGCGTTTTGCCTGTGTGGGTGAAACGTTAACTTCCGTGGCCCGTTGCAGAACGCCGGCTAAAGCTTTGCTCGCCTTTGGCGACACACACGCCGTGGCCCGGCTACTTTTGCCACCATCTTCAGTGGTAGGGGTCTTAATGTGTAGCCTCGCTGGCACGAGACACTCGCCCGCTCTTTTTCGGCCGTTGTCGGAGGTGGAAGCGACCGTCTCCTCAACGGCGTGGCGGGAACCACTCGCCAAAGGGTCCTTTAACTACCAGTCTTTTGGGCTTTGACCGTGAAACGTCCTAACTACTAGGTTAGGTACAAGCAACTCGGCACACTTTTCCCGGCAGCGCCCACTCCACTCTGTCCACCGAGGACGGTAACTTCGCGACTGCTGCTCAATTACAGCAGCCTCGCATCTGTTTGTGTTTGCCGTCCAGGGCGTCGTGGCCTTAGGTAGTCCGCGACCTTGCAGACTCGCCGCTAAGACTCGAGGTTTTTCCGTAGGCATCCTTGAGTTTTTCAGGTTTTCTCCGGCTATAAGTGACGAACCAGAAACCTTACGGTCCCCCACGCTACCCGTGGACCTGTCGACTTTGCGATACGGAGGCTACGTGTTTGTGTAATCCGGAGTACGACATGCACGCTTACCCTGGCGGCAATCGGCAGCAGTTAGTGCCCGGCACGGGTGGGTTGCCCCGCTTGCAGAAGTGAAGCTGCGACCTTGGTACGAGGCAACCTCGCGGGCAAGTGTGTCTTGTCCAAAGGCCTTCGACACTGATTGCCTCTCCTCGGACATGCACGTCGGCTTGTGAGTTCTCGGTTGATGGACGCTCTCTCGGCGGCCGGGGTGTGTCTTCTACAGGGGCCCCCCCAAGGTATATCGGACGGTGCTCTTTACTTAGAGGTGGGTAGAAGGGCGTTGTCACGTACCATTTGCGTGAGAGCACAGAGGTGCGGCCGTAGTCTGTGTCGGGCACAGGCCGGAGCAGGCGGTGCGAAAGAACTGACGTCTGCCGGCGTACTCGCCAGCGCCCTGATTGCAGAGACGTGTGACTGACAACACATTCGGTCCTTTCTTTGTTAGGCGAAGGACTCGGTTTCGTTGCGCCGAGGCACTGTTCTCGCGAACAACCGGTACGGCGCGGCAGACCTGGGCCCCTCCATTCATCTGTCGTCTTTTAGATGCACTTATTTTAGGGCCCCTAGATTGGAGGGATATCGTCTAGATCGTAAAGAGAGGTAATATGTAACTCTACTTGAACGACGAGGGAGATTCCGGAACTTACAGTTCATAGACCGCCGGGAGAGGAATCGTCTATTCGATTACAGATATTCCCTTCTTCCACGGAATTAGCGGGAGTATTAAACGGGTCACCGCGCCTCCCCGCGGCTATTTTAAGGGTGGTTGGACCTACTGCGCCTCGAAGGGTCGCGACGGGGTGGTGTACGCATCATAGAGAGTCCAGGGACAGTGGCCTGGACAAGCCTCGTCCGCTTCACGCGGAGGTGCACAACGCTTGGTACGGAGGCGCCGCCACGTGGTGTCTTAAAGGCCGTCGTAATGCGGTTGTGTAGCCGGCAGTCGGTACGAGCAATTAAAAGGGCCTTTGGAAAGTGCCTTTGTGCAGTCCCAAGTGTCAGCATCACCGAGCACTTTTCCCTCAGCCTCGCCGACATAAGTCTTACGCTCAAAGTTAGAATTAATTCCGGTAATTATTGTCTCTCTCAGATTTGTGATTACTGAAGAGACGAACTGCTCGATCGTCTCTTACCGTCGACTTTCGGATGTCCCACAACGGTGTGCTGATTCACCCTTATAGGACACGAAGTCGACGGTAAGGACGATCGTGCAGTTCGTTGATCAGTCACACAATTGGACAGGCAATAATTACAGTTGTGTTAACCTTGTAATACTTATGACTGCGTAGGCTGAGGGAAAAGTGCCGTGATGTGCCTGGGACTGCAAAAGGCTCTTTCCAAAAGGACCCTTTTGCTCGTAATGACTTTGCTACACAAGGCATCCGACGGCCTAAGTCCCCCCCCCCCCCCCCCCCACGTGCGGGCTCCGTAGAGGTGCACCTCCCGCGGACGGACGGCTGTCAAGACTTCCCTGGACTCTTTGATTGTACACCACCGTCGCGACCTTCGAGGCGGCAGTAGGTCCACCACCCTAAATAGCGTCGGTACTAGCTTGGTACCAGTATTATACTCCACTTACATTCTGGGAAGAGGATGTCTGTAATTGTGTCAATAGTACGATTCCTCTCCCGGTCGTCTATGACTGTAGTTGACTCCTCGTCGGTTCGGTAGAGTCACTTACTCTTTTTACGTTTAGCACGATCCCCTACTACGGGCCTAATATACGTGCATCTAAAAGGACGCAGTGATGGAGTGCCAGTCTGCCTGCACCGGTTGTGCGGCAGTGCCTACGGGCAGCGAGTCCATCGTGCCTAACAATAAAGACGATCGTGTTGTCAGGTCCACGTCTCTGCATTCGGATGCTGCGAGTGCCGGTATACGTCAGTTTTTTCGCACGCCTCCGGCCTGGTGCCGACACAGCTCACCTGCACTCTGTGGCTCTCACGCAAATGGTACGTGCAAGGTCCCAGTCTACTTAAAGTAAAGAGGCAACGTCGAGCTGTTTTGTAGTGCCTAGTGCATCCCATTGCGCGAGTCTCACCGAACTCGCAGCCGACGTGCATGTCCGAGGTAAGCAATCGCTGTCGAAAGTCCCCAGGAGCAATAGACTCACTGCTGCCCAGGAGTGCTCGTACCAAGGTCGCAGCTCACTTCTGCAGCGTGCACTCGTTCAAGTACTACTTGCTGCCAATTGCCCAAGTAAGGTGCATGTGGTACTCCGGATATATTACACGGTAAGCCTCCTATTTGTCCAAACTCTAGGGTCACACGTTGTACGATTATGGTCAGTATGTTCCTTGTCGTTTCAGATTTGGTTTTTATAGGTGAGGGAGAAAGTGTTTGTATATCGTCTCGTATTTGTTTATATGGCGGTATTTTGTTTTAGGTATTTCCGATTTGATGAACGATTTTATTCTATTTCTACTGTGGTTGTGTTAATTACTTTATTCAATTGTAGAGTGTAGACTAACTATATATACCCGGTTTTGGTTTCTGGGTGGTTTTCGGGCCTTTATTGGGTGGGTTGTTTGGTTGGCGTTTTCTTCGGTTTTTTAGTTATATCGGCTCAAGCATATCATCCAAATTCACAAGTGTGTATGAATAAACTCGTTAATGTAGGTGTAACGAGGATTCTACTGTTTGTCTCTGATATATACGAGCTGGGTTTGCGTCTGACAACTGAACGCACCTGTCAATCTGAACACGTTCGTCGATTATGCGTGTGTGAGTTGGTCGTCTTCTTTCGTTCAATATATGCCGGATGTTAGTAAGTCCGATGGGTACCAGGGACTTGTCTCCGTCCTTCTGTCACTCCGCTCTCCGCCCGTCTTGGTCTGGGGGTACTCCGCTCTCTTGTCAGTCTCTCTCTTAGTCCCACTAACTGTCGAACATCGCCTAATTGACCAGACGGATTACGAACAGAGACACCGAAGTGGAGCACGTACACAAAGGACGACAAGTGGATGAAAACAAGTCACATTACACACTAGACCGTTGTATCCTTCCTCCCTGGAGTTTTCAAGGGGCTCAATATTAAAGTAAAATTCCTTACTACCGTGGTGGGATCTTGTTTTGTGGAGAGGGGTCTCACGAGGATAACTGCTTGGGTCTGTCCCGTTGTTGCAATGACACGTGGGGACGTATATTTCGGTAAATGGTACTACACAGGTAAGGTTTTTTACTGAGCGATAGTCTCGTCGAACTTTTTGATCTCCTAACGTCTTTCAGGCTAAGTGTAACTTTAATAGTTTGGTTATGTGGGGTTTATTGGTTTTGTGTTTTGACTTGTTTTTGCAGCATAAGAAATGACGGGATTTCGGCGGATAAGAGAAGAGTGTTGGGTACTGATGTTGTTTACTGATGAGAACCGTTGGTAGGACTATTCTTGGTTTAAGAGT
Organism: Notothenia coriiceps; assembly: GCF_000735185.1. NCBI lineage: Eukaryota > Metazoa > Chordata > Actinopteri > Perciformes > Nototheniidae > Notothenia > Notothenia coriiceps. The sequence continues at coordinate 263,055 of NW_011354226.1, read as the reverse complement.
CTACATTTACCTGAAGGAGCAGGAGACGGGGTTGGTCCTGTTCGGTGGGATAGAACTGTTTTCGATTTCGTAACGTGCTAATACAAGCGACGGGTAGAGATGGCGACGTAAAATACAAACGATTTACGGTATAGTTTCTAGATAACCCTCCACTGGTGGTATAATTATTTATTAATAAACAAATCCTTGTACTACAGGCAGTTCACCGCGAGTAAGTTTGTCAGCCCCAGAACCTGACCCTCGGCATCTCCAATCTGCCAAGTTCAGAGGTTTGTGCTGGAATTTATATACCTGGGCATTCTAACGATGATACCTCTCTGGGTTATGTGGGTGGGACGACACTCGTCGTGATAACTCTGTTTGCCAGTGGCCGTGAGTTTCGAGACTTCATTGGTGTTACAGTTCATCGGTTTGGTATGCCCTTGGACCAGCATATATTGTAAATTTCTACTTTGTTCTCTAATTCGATATTCTAAATTTTACTAAATCTTGCTATAAAGCATTAACTCTCTTGAACTGCGGTTCAGTGGAGGTTAGATGTTACTCTTTGCTGTAATATTCAGCATTTGGTTTGAACTAGCTAAGAAACTCTCTCGCTACATGGTATCTAGTAACCGTTTCCGTTTGTGTTTATGTCTCGCTTTTTTTCACTTCTATAGGAAGATAAAAAGGGATGGTTGTAATTTTGGACTATGTTCCTGTCAGGGAGTGTGGGCCTGTTGTTCCGGTCCCTCCTCTGTCGGGGGCCGCACAGGCGGAGGTCGCTGCACGGACTCCGGTGCGCAGGTCTCGTAACAACATTAAGAGATCTATGGATCTATGTGCTCTTTGCTTGATTCATGCCTTCCCAGTCCCTTATCACGTACAAGAGCATGGCGCCATGTAGTAGCCAGTTGTGGTGAAGGCATCTGACTTACTTGAACCGAAATGTCTACATGCATAGCAGAAGATGGCATCTTTTTTACATGAATATTCCAGCCAATCTCTATTTTGAAACCATGAGCTACAAAATGAGCGCCTTACCACACTGTACAGGCGAGTTGGGTACTTTTTTTAATATACCTGGGCAGGCTTTGATTTGCCGAGGTCCTCTGGCACTTGCGGGCCGCTGAGGGGTGGCGGTGTTTGGGGCAATGAAGACGGCTGCGGCTGCTCCGCCTACGTGGGCGAGGCGGGCAAAGCCGGCGAGTCGGGCGTTAGTGTCCACAACAGTGGCCGCGGGTAACGTAATGTCCCCATGATCTGAACTGTTATTACCTGCAGTAGATGCAGTGTTACTGCTGGCGATAAGGGCTGGTTGTTTTAACCATTTTCTGATGTCCACCATTGACTGCTGTGTAAGCACTTTGCAAATGACGAACGCACAGCGGCAAAGGTCACGCATACCTGACATAATAACGTTACTTACCGTTTAAATTGACTTTTCATTTTTCAAATGAGGGTGCATAACGACTCAACTGAGGGTGCAATGCACCCTTATGCACCCCCGTAGAACCGTTCCTGCTTAGACATACATTTAAAGTATATATTTTTGAATGTTTTGCATATAAAAACAGTATGGATCAGTTGGGTTTAAGAGATTTAAAGACCAGCTTTCCACACCTCTGTGCCTTTGTGATATCTGGCATCTTATTCATCTACCTAAGCAGCTATCCCCATATAACAGTACTTTGCTAGTGTTGTGAAAATGGCCTACTGTGTACAGATCTGTTCTGCACCTCTCCACGCTGTTGTCACTTCCACTGAAATCAATCTGGCAGGGAAAAGATTAGAGCATTGATTTGAAGCCGGTGAGTAATACTACTGCAGAAAGCATACATCAAAAGCCTGTAATGTGGTGGGACAGAAAAGGCCGTTGATTTCTTATTTATGGCCTTATTTCTGGATCGTCTCTTTCCGTGGCAGAGGAGTCGGAAAGAGAGAGGGAGAGGCTGTGAGAAAGGAGAGTCGGCGAGGGATAATGATGCAGGAAGAAAGGCAGAAAAGAGGCTGTGACATAACAGAAAGGAAAAGACAATCCTAACTAAAGGAAGGTGACAGTTGGAGTCGAGTGGAAGGTAGAACAAACTAGCCTGAGCAACTCTTCTCTATGTTTCTCCTCCTCTGCTGTCATGACCTTCCCTCCTTCCGTCTCCTCTCCTCTTCTGACCTTTTAGACTATAATGGAATCAGTACCATCTGTCTTAGCTACATCTCAGGGAGGAAACAGCATGCGGTAAGCCGTATCTCTGTGAACTCAAGTGACATAGAGGAAGAAAAAGAGAGGAATATTTATTTTATGGACGTATTAATCTGGCCAAGGGTCATATGTCATGACTGCTGATTTTTGACGGACACTTGGTCAAACGTCAGTGAACCCCAAGTCTTGAAAACAGCCCTCCTCTATTGAATCTACTTGTACAGGCATACATTGAGTTTTGTATTGATATATATTATATGGTGTCAAATGTCAGGCGACAACTATCATTCAATAATTCAATGTGTTTTATACCTCAGGCAAGGGCATTCAAACGTATTATTATATTTGTTGCAATTAATGTAAGTGTCACCAGTGTCAAGGTGTGTTTTACTCGAACTTGAATGGATGCAATGTACAGCCTCTTAGAAACAAATTATTGGGGTCAATGGCAGGAATCTTTCATTTGTTAAAATACGAAAGTGATTCTGCTCAGCATAGGAAAACAGTTCGTAGAAGAGACACGAGGATAAATGTTCAAATTACATCATTCAAGTTTGTCAAAGGGTGCAAGGAGTGGCTTGGCACCCACACTCTCAGACACACTGGAGCCAATAAGAAGTGACCTAGTTAGCGTAACCTATATGCAATGTATCAGAAAAGGAAGATATCTATCTACATATCTATAGGTATGAACATGTACAAATGATACAATGATATACTGTAAGGGGTAAGTCACAAGCAGAAAATGGCAGAACTCTATGCGACCTCTGCTTGATGAAGAGACATCTTGCAAACGTATTAAAATCTGAAAAAGACAATGAATGAATGAATGAATGAGTGAATTAATATTTATTTCCATCAGTTAAGGTTATGTGTGTTTAAAGGATTTGTTCATCGAGATAAGCAGTAGGTTCTCCAGTTGGAAAACCTTTACACCATTTTATAATAACAGGGCTCAACACTAGTCACATGCTTCATGTACCACTTCAGCAAAGTAAAAACGTTGTTTTGCGATATTTAAAGTTTTTAATTAAATGTTTAGCATGTCTATACAGCATTTTATTTGTTTAATTCTATAATCTCTGACTTTTTTGCCGTCCGTCAGGAACTGAATTTCAAAATAAAGTCACCGGAAACAGACGTAGGTCTATATATATGGGACATTTCGATCGTCATTGCGATACACACCCACTGAACTGATTATCCAAGATCCTCAGCTATGGGTGAAGCTCAATGATTTGGATGTTTTAGCCGCAATGCACGTTGGGATTAGGTCTAAATGCGATATGAAATCCGAAAAACATTTTAAAAAAGAAAAGAAAAGAATACTTTAATCGGAGAGTGCTTTCTTTTCTCTTTGAAAGTCATCACATAACGGCATTGTAATACACGGTTCGGCTGCATTAAATAGTACACATCCGCCGTAGTTCTTTATTTATAAAGCCCTGATTAGAAGACTTCTAGACAACTGCCACCGAAACTGAATATGTGACGTGGATCATAAATATAACAGCAATTAAACAACATCTTAAATTTCTCTTCACACAATACGTCTCCTGTATCAATACTAATTTGGCTGACTTGTATATTTGATCCAATTGGTAGATAGGCTATATTTACACCATAACGGTGCACAGCTGATAGACAGGGACTGGTAGTTTTTAAAGATATTACTGATTTTCTTTGAATATAAGAATGTAAATACTGAGTTGAGAGAATAGTCAGGGGTTTTGGGTGATGGGAGACACATCTATGGAATCAGAATTTCAATAGCTTACCATTAAATGACTGATATACCTTTCTGTCTGTGATGTTTTACAAATCAGATATTAATGTGTAGAAGTAAAACATGTGAAATCATATAGCAATATCGTGTAAACAGATGTGAAAACATGAATAAAACTACACATCTTTAGATGTTATACATACATAAGTGTCTTACACTAATAATACAAAGTTATTATGGCATTGTATGCTGTGTATACCTTATTTGTAACATCTTCAGAAACTACCTTTCCAACTCCTCAACAGTTGCCTGTCTTCGACTGTTGTAGGCAGGGCCGGCTCTAGACAATTTGCAGCCCTAGGAGAGATTTGAGTTGGCGCCCCAGCCAGAGAATCATACAATAGAAAAGATAAAGATCAATAGAGTATCCAAGGAATACACAAAAGAATGGGGGGTGGACGTCACATCCTCTAGGGGGGTCCGGAGGTATGCCCCCCCGGGAAGATTTTTTTAACATTTTAAAGGTCAGATGTCATGCTTTTCTGGTTATTACCCGTCCCCTTCTGTGTTATGAAGGTTTTTCTGCATGTAAACGGTGTGCAGAGTCAAAACCCTCAAAGTACACCCTGTAGCAAGTAAAACTCTAAAACGGAAAATACCTCCCCAAAACGCCTCGTTGGTGAAACGTCATCATCCATTTGATTCTTCCTAAGAATGGGCCAGTCCGTGGAGCCATTACGTTACGTCCGCGGAGCCGTTACGTTAAGCCCCCGCTGATTGGTCCAAATTGACTATTCTACACACACACTCTCAGTGCAGGCAGCCCTGCTGATTTCTGCTCCTAGCTGCAGGCTGATAATGCGAAAACCAATGTGAGTTTGGAAAATTGTACAGTATTTTTCTATTTTAGTATACCTCAACAATGGAATTATGATCAGTGGAAATGGCCATGACATGTTACCTTTAAAGTAAAATGCTTCAATCTGGTGCACTTTAAGCAGAATTACTACTAGATCTAGGGGGTACAACTCTAAACACCCATATGAAAAAGATTGGTTTACATTTTATTAATCANTTTCTAATAAAGGCGCCGTGTGGAAGTCTATACTAAAGTAGATCAATATGTCTGGTTATCTTTATTTACTTTTTGTCCAACTTTATCGGATGCAATATGTCATACAGTCAATTTTGTTCTTATGTCTAAATTTTCCGCTCACTAACATTTTATAGGTATTTCTTTTCTTTTAGACAAATGTCCTAAAGACAAAGTATAACCCACGACTCTCTCCATTAGGTATCTAGATAAGTACGAGAGGTTCAGGTGGTCTAACTACGAAAGTTTGAAGTTATAAATTTTTTTTAGAAGGGCCCCTCGGTAGGGGGGCTGGGGGGATCTTCTCACTCCAAGGCGGGGGGGTTATCGTGAAATGGGACTGGATATACGGCACTCGACTAATACCTCGGTGGTAACATTGTCATTAATCTACCGTTAATTCGAATATATTTCCCGGAAGTATAACCTCGAAACAGACCGGCAGAAAAAGTGAGTTAAGACGTTATCCATCTAGAGCGGAAAAGTGGATCCGGCTTCCATCACTAGAACCCGAATTTTTCCAATCCACTGTGACGACATTTAGTTGACTTTATATTGGAATGAACACAAACGCAAGAATTAGTTCATAAAAGAGAAAGGTTTAATCCCCAACTTATTGATGACAAAACCGTTCTAATCTAAACACTCAGAGTCCTTTAGCTCACCTGAGCCCCTCAGTCTGACAGGGGAAGACTCTCCTCCAGCTTGTTGTGGAAACAGCTCCTTATGGCCGTTAGTGCAGCTAGCTAACCAGATGCTAACATCACGGTCCCCGCTAGCACCGGTCCCTCTCTCTCCCTCTCCCTCTCGCCCTCTCTCTCTCTCACACTAAATGCGCTATTGCCACACACACACACACACACACACACACACACACACACACACACACACACACACACACACACACACACACACACACACACACACACACACACACACACACGCACACACAAAGAGCCAAGCTTGAATGACACAAGCACACGTGTATTTCCATGCAACTCTCTGATTGGTCCGGTGACTTGCCTCTGTTGCGTTCAGTGAACACGGGAAATTACAGTCCTACCGTTGTCTCTTGTATCATGATGAGGTTCACGTAAAGCACGGTTAATGTATTATATTATTGAGGTGTCTCAAATATACGTCAATCAAGTGGCACCTGCTAACGGGGTGGTGGATGATAGGTTTACATCTAAAATCGTATTTTTCAAACATTATTATTTTAATTTAATTTTTCTTTCTTTTGTTACTTTTTTTTTTAAAGGTCCGCGATCTACCCGCACCACACTCGTCGATCGCGATCGACTGGTTGGCGACCACTGATTTACAGGATAAACCCTTGATTACCTGTTCAATGCTAGGTTTTTCAAACGGAGGACTCTCCTGTGCTTCTAACATTGGCTTTCCCATCTGTAGGATTGATTTCCTCAACAGCTGAAACATAAGCAGTAAAGGGGGGATGTTAACATGTACACATTGCTGGTTGTAAAACCACGTTTTTGTATGTTTGGATTGTAAAAGCGGACACTTACTTTGAAAAGGGAAAAGTAGACCTGTTTAGTGTCAGCATCCTCCTCTTTGTGAACACATGTGTAGAGGTATTCCACATCCAGGACTATACCTAGAAGTCGGTTCATTTCCTCCTCGGAAACATTTTCTAGATGGGTCACATGGTCACCTAGGAAATAAATAATAAACCTTAAAATGGTATAGGCAAAACAGCTGATTATAATATAGTATCAATATCAGCTGTATGTTTAATTACTAGACTGGCTGACATACCCAAGGTGTGAGAACAACTCCGGCAAGGCTCCTGCAGGCTGACTGTGCTGGACGGCTGGTCAGTTCGCGGGGGCGTAGGAGGGGGGTTCTGACTCTTCCAGCCGTTACACTTACAGGCTCCCTCTGCCTAGGAAAAACAATCAGGAGAACAGATCAGGACCAACCTACTTTATTTAATTAACCACCTTTTTATCTGTGAAACACATCATTCATACTTGCTGTTGATGCAAGTTGAAGTGATCTTTTAAGAAAACACTTTAGGTAGAGTAGCTGATTTCAGTCACTCGCACACTTTAACCGCTTTTTAGTCAGTGCCGAATTATAATTATAATTTCTTATAAATATATATTTTTATAAATGGGCCAAAGCTTCATTAACATATATTTAAGAGCATCTTTGGCCTGTCAGCGTCAGCTGGAGCTGCCTCACTGAGCATGCGCATTGAAACAAAAACAAACTCCGCCCCTTCAGCAGCTGTCACCCTGTCAAAACAAAGACCCCGTCCCACTCTGCGGATGATTTACTGCATAAAACCAATAAAATACTGTCTATTTAACGCCGTGCGTTGACAGACGGCACGGAGACACAGTATCGTTTCCCGTGTAACGCCACGGACCGTGCACGAACACAAACAGTGGGATCATGCAGCCATTCTGCACACAGCCAGCTACTCCCAAGTAACAGCGCCAAGCCAATGTTTACGTTCACCGACCCCCCACCTAGACAGAAATATAGTAACATTACACATCCAGCGGAAAGCTTGCACCTGAGAGGCCTCTGCTTAAGAGTTCTGCAGAAATAACGCTTTCATTAACTATATTATTAATATCCCTCTTTCAATAATCGGTCTGTGCATGCAAAATGAAAAAAATGAAGTGCGGCAATGGCTTCCTTTGCTGCGCTTGCATTTTGTAAACTATTGCAACCAAACCCAGGAAATAGGATTAATTAAGAATAAATCCATGAAACCAGTGTTTTAAGAGTCAGGCATCTGCAGGTATCGCTTACTTTGCAGGACGAATAAACTCCGAGTTTTTCCAGTTTCTTCGGCCGAGGTGAAGAGCGGAGTTGCGCCTTCTTTACGGCGATACGTGCGGATCCTCCAGCGGCGCCCTCCGTCCCCCCGGCTCCCGGAGCGGCCGGGACCAGGCCCGCCGCCCCGATGGCCGGCGAACCTTGCTGAATCCCAGCGCTGTCGGCCATGATTCACACGGACCCCCGACGGGACCCCCGGCCCGGGTTATATTCGCTCTGCCGTCCTCTCTATTCCACAAGCGGAGGATCAGACATGGCGCTCATCCTTATTTTTTAATTTCTCACTGTAGGCCCATTTTCCTCCGCTAGGGGACTCAAGTGGGATAGGCCAAATTCACTACAATTCAGAGGATAGGTCACAAAATGCACCCGTTTGTAGCAAATGTTCAAGGTCAAACTTAATAGGAAAAATGTGGCTTACCATGCTGAGCCTTATCTGAGCACACAGTGACTAGTGAACCGTGTTTATTCAAGGCTTGCATACAGGAATTAGTCAAATTAATAGAAAAACCCTATATTAATAGAACATTAAAACGACCTATATGGGTAGGGATGATGAGAGTTAAACTGTATGTCATAACCTATAAAATAACTAACATCGACGTGTTTTTTTTGGGGGGGGGGGGGGAGTTCGACACACACAAAGTCTGATGACAATAATAAATGATCAAATTGATTTCAGTATTTATTTGGTCATTACATAACAGTACTGTAAAATGCTTGCATTTAAAGGTTCTCAGGTGCAATTAAGTGTTAATGAAAAAAAAACATACAATTTACATCCTTATTATGTTTTAATTCATTTATTTATGAATGACCATCGTGCCAGCTGATAGTTGTTACACGTTTCCTACAATATCTTCACAAGACTACTGAGATGTTAAAAAGGCAGACAGTTGGTTAATCAAACTGTTTTGTATTAGTTCTGCCTTCTCTGGAGCTTTTACAATCAGCGTTTCTGGAAGTTCAGATCTACTTACAGGGAGAAATGTGGACAAGTAGCCTGATACCACTAAAAACGAGATTAGTGAATTTGTGAGAGATAATGTTAAAAATATAAACCAAAATATTTGGATATTATTTTTTTTCTTTTGAGAAAAAGGGTACAAGACAGACATCTAAATAAATGCAATTTCCTTTTTTGTTAATAACACTACATACATTTATAAAGACCACCACTGATTATAATTTAACCATTTGTGTGAAAAAAGTTACAGCAACCAAACTCCAAACCCAGATTGTAGCTGTTATTTTCTGCTAACTGTACAGTTTTTTAGATAGATTTTCTCCCTAGCAAGCATTAGTCCTGTCACTGGTAAATCGAAAAAAAGTAGACTACACTGCAACACCCTATTTACAGTATATTATTTATATATTTATATTTTTATATATATATTTATATCACACTGGCTGTAATTATGACAAGATATAGTAATGAGCATCATTAGTGCAAGGCATGAGTAAGACCTGGAAAAAGAGTTATTGACCACATGTATGTATATGTGCGTGTGTGCATGTGTCGCTGTATGTAACAATGTCAAGTGTGGGGGTGGGACAGGGGGGAAAAAGTGTGCTCAACACAGGTGACGGACAGGTGTAACAGACTGTGTGTGTTTATGTACAGTTATGTTTATGTCTGACACAGTTCAGAGGGAGGAAGTCAACGTAATGTGTGTGTTCATGTGCAAATGTGTTCAAACCTCACACAAACACACACAAACGGGCACGTGTGAGTGAGTCAATGGATGAAATCTGTCATCTGCCAGCCAGCCCAGGCCTAGTTTGTACACACTGTGACGCACAAATGTTTCTAAAGAATTTCCTAAACAGGAGAAGATGACTAATATTTATGATTCAAAATGGTGATTATGAAGCAGCCTTACATATTGCAACTCCCAACCCTCTACCATCACCTTTTGCTTTTAACAGGTGCAAACCTAGCAGGGGTCCGACAACATTAACACAGTAGAATAGGTAATCTGCATAAACAAAACCATCCAAAGCAGAAACCAAGAGACCCGAGGATAACCACAAAGAGATGGTCTGCACAAGATGTATCAACGGACACTGCATCAGGAGATTGTGACCTCAGAGGCCCCGGCGCCTTGTTGTGGAGAAAGCTGTGTGGAGCAGGGTTTTCTTTTTTTATTGTGCTGCATTGGTCCTTGCAGACACTCAAGTCACAGAGTAAATACTGTGAAACATTGCACAATGCCACTATGGACAGCTAGAAGCAGGCATGGCCCCAGAATGGAGCTTTAGAGAAATATACACTAGTGCTACTTTAGGTTAAGTAGGGGAAAGGGCCTGGAAAACACAGGCCTTTCCTCTTTCTCAGATCACAATAGTACCCTCCTCTTCTATGATAGACCTTTGTTTCTGTGCTGCTGCAGACTAATTGTTTTAATTTTTCTATTTTAATTTTTCTATTTTAGGCCATATAGGTAGTTTTGTGCATCCATCCTTTTGACAATAATAAGTAACAAGATTATCAAAAAGAACAAAAACAGAAGACCAGAATAAGAAATGCAGTAGTAAAGTCTTAAGCTATCCCATAATAGGGAAGTAACCACTTCCTCTTAATGAGAAGAAAGGATATGGAAGGCAGGGTGCACTAACATCTCTAATATCTGCTATCGTTAATCTATCAATAATAATTGATAGATGTAACAAGCTGGATGGCGGAAAAGAAGAAAAAGATTGGTTATGAGGCATAATCGGGTAGCAGCGGAACCGTGATGGAGGAAAAGAGGCGTGGCCGTGTGAAGAGATCAGTGTAATGGCATTGAGTTCGTTACTGCAAAAAGAAAGGGGGGGCACAGGGTATATTTTCTTGTTTTGCAGGAAGAGGGATAAGAGTACACCACATTGCATTAGTAACTGCGGTGGCATTCAGGACATCGGCCGCATTAGTTACTGCTCTACAGGTGGTTGGAGGGCGGGGGCCTTCACGTTAGGTACTGCAGCACGGAGCCTTGGCCGGCGGCGCAGGTGTCAGGTCCACCACCCGGCTCCGCCCACTGTTAGCCCCCGCAGCCTGGGGCTCACTCTTCGGCAATCTCTTGGCTTAAGGGAAAAGCAAAACTATACTTAATAACAAAATAAACTGCAACTTTTTATCTGCAGGGTGCAGTGGTATACGTTCTATAACTCAAAATAATCTATTTATCAAAATCTATACGTTTCAAGAATTACCCACCAATAGCCATAAATATCTCGTTCACATTCATAGATGTCTTGGCCGACGTCTCCATGAAAAGTAAGCTGTTGTCATCTGCGTAGGATTGGGCATCCTGTCAACATAGTGTAAAGACCATGAGTACACATGCAAGTTTTTAAAAACAATTAAAACAATTAGACGGAATAAATCACTTGTGTGGGTCTTGGATTCATTACATTTCATTTAGCTGACGCTTTTATCCAAAGCGACTTACAATAACATAAAAGAAAATTGAGACAAAATATAGATATCTATGAGAAGTAAGAGATTAGGGGGGTGTATCACAAACTATCACAAACGTATAGTGGCCTTATCTGGCTGGAGAGAGCTTGAGACTCCATACAGAGACATTGGGAACAACAACAGTGATTATCTGCTCTGTTAACACAGGCTTTGATCATCAGGCTCTGTGCACGGTCCCAATAAAGGGGCATTATTTGCCTTTTCTATAGCACAACATAGACAGATTGCATGAACCGTACTTGTGCTATTATATATAAAACATTTAAATATAATGTATTGGCCCATATATTGACTACTGACAATAGAATAACGCTATTTTAAAATGGGGTTGATTAGACAAAGGTGCTTTCAGTCTGAAAATCTGAACATAAGTACGACTATAACCCTAATTTCACTTCATGGTACACCCCTCAGTATTTCCAACAAACTCAAAGCTAATACCGACTGTACGACGCAGTTTCTTTGTTTGTTTGTTTGTTTGTTTGCTCTGACCTGGAAGTCGACAGCTCTCTTGGTTGCCAGGTCGGCCTTGTTGCCTGACAGAGCGATGACTATGTTAGGGCTGGCTTGTCTTTGCAGCTCCTTCACCCAGTTCTTAGCCCGGGCAAAGGACTCCTACAAATAGAACATATTGTGTTATCTGTCATTTCATTCATGTGATCAGTAAGTTCAATAGATATTTCCATTAAAAATCGAATTTTTAACATTGGCAATCAACCGCACTTCAACTTGATGTATACTCCAGAAGAAATCTGACATTTAATCTTGAGGGCAGCATTATGCTCATCTCTCCAACGTTAAGTGAGAGTACAATGTTGGAAAACTGTGAAAAGAATTTATCCAAGGGGGAATCAACTTGCCTCGTTCGTGATGTCGTAGACCACGATGGCGGCTTGTGCTCCTCTGTAATACATGGGGGCCAAACTGTGGTAACGCTCCTGACCGGCAGTGTCCCAGATTTCAAACTTCACCGTTGTGTCATCTAGACACACTGTCTGGGTGAGAAAGGCAGCTGAAAGAAAAGGATAAGCAAAGGGGTGAATAAGCATTAGATAATCAATATTGACACCAGAACAACACTACTTTATAACGCCATGGAAACAATATAAGTCATAAATATATGAAAACAAGAATTGTACATTTTGCAAGACCAAAATATTTAATTTTTTCGACTTTTGCCGCAAAGTATTTCTATAAATGACACTTGTGGCTTAATTCAAGCGCTAATTTACAAACAGTTAACTTCTACAATTATGTTTTTTTTTTACTTTTAAAATGTTTCTTTTTAAGGCGCTGTCATTACAATAGCAAAGCACCAAATGAGCTAGATGAAAGACTGTCATCAATCTCACATAATTGAGTTACAACCAACTAGCAGCTATTGAGACATAGTGTGTTGATATGAAGCTGACCTCCTATCGTGCTCTCCTGGAATTCATGGAATTGCCCTTTAACGAATCGGAGCACTAAGCTGGACTTCCCCACGGCTGACTCCCCCAACAGCACCAGCTTAAACTGACAGATCTTGTTCCCTGCATTGGGTCCGTTGGGTCTCGTAGCTCCTCCCCGATTGGCCATGACCAAGTCAGATCCCCCGCTGTCCTGTGTGCCAAACCTCACAAGGAGGACTTCTACTTCAACATGCAAGAAAAGAGATATCAAGGAGTAAGGAACATGTGTGGAACTTGGCTCAAAATAAACAAAACTGCTAACATTTATTGTACTGCTAAACACTTCTATGTGAGATGTTAGAAAGATCAGGTCACGTATTTCTAATTCCCATCTGAGATATTGCGTTGGGATATCAATTCAATGGGAGGGAAAAATGGACAGACAACCATAACACTCGAAAACATTGAGTCCTCTGCTGTTGCAGGCGATGGAACTTAAAATAACAAGACTGTCCAAAAGCAGGAAACAACAGTGAGAAAAGAACATCAAGGGCAACAAACCAAACAAGTAAATGACAACAATCATACAAACTAGAGTTAAATCAATAGATAGACTGGTTAAACTATTGGAATTAATTATTAGGGAGGCCTTTATTTGGGAACATATAACTATACATCAGTTGGATAATTATTGGTTTAGTCCGTAATTCATATTTTTCTAACATATTAATTTAGTAGAGTATCATAAGAAACACCAGCCAGCATCATCCCTAATTTGAGAAAGTTAGGATAGTTCTGTCTGGTTCTACCTGACAGACAACCCCATAAGCATGCCTTGCCTTTATGAATGCAATTATAAAAAAGGCGAAGAGAACATTAAGCAAAGGAAGCCTTGTTAAGAACCGGAGGAGTTTCACGAGTTTTCACAAGATTTCACCCACACGCATTTCTTGAGTGTCTTGACTGCAAGAACCTCTGTATGGATACATGCCAAGCATTCATGAATAGTTTAGTAACTTATTTAGGATTAAACTTGCTGACTCATTTAACAAGAGATGGGTGTTGTCAGAACATAATCCCAGTCTATATCTGGTTTTCAGGGAGAATTTGTCTGTGGAATCTTATCCCTGACCGCAAAAAACACTATTATGACTTAACCGTCCACGTCACATTAACTCCCTTAACCAGGTAAAAGATAAATAAGCAATAACATACAATGGATCTACCAAAAAGCCCCTCTGTAAAGCACATCTTAGACATTGTTGATGATATTGGAGAGGTGTTCACGGCCTCTATGGTGAGGTCTGAAGCCATAGTTTAAGCCTGTTTATGCTAAACCTTAAGTTTTGGTGCAAAATCAGAGGCAACGCTAAATTAATATCAACATTGTGACAGATGGTTCACACACATGTCAAATTAATTTGTCAACATACCAAAAAAAAACTCAATACATTGAAAATAACATGATCTAGGACAGAAAGCCCATGAACGTTACTATTAAGTTTCGCTTCAGAGGATATGAAATCAAGCATTTATTATTTGTTTTCCAAACACATTTGACAAGTGATGAAGCAAGAAGAAAGCAATTATGCTAAGACACACCTGGGTGAAAAACTAACTGCGTGTACTCAAGACAGGGACTGTCAACAAATGCTGCGCACTGCAATGTTCGACATTTGTGACCGTCGTTAGTTGAATGCAAACACACTTGCTTATAATAGCTGTAGTCATGTATCCGTTTTCGTTCACTAGCTAGTTAGCGTACTTGTTTTTAGCCTAACACAGCTCTTTAACTGACTAGCAACTTTAGCCTCCCAGCCACTTTCAGAAAAGCACCTAAAACGACAGGGTCAACTTTCAAATAAATACAAAAATACGATTGCATAACAGGCCAGTCGTTGTATTGTCATGAACGACAAGAAACTGAAATGTTTTGTTGGCTGACTAAGTTATTTAATGGGGAGTAGCCAACCCCCAATTAACAAACATTGACATTAGCTTGTTAGCATTGTTAGCATTCCACCCACTGACCTGATAACACCCATTTAGCTGTTAGCTGTCACAAAGTCAACTGTAAGCCTGTCATTCAGCTTGCTATACCAGACATTACTGGCCACTTACTAATGACAACATATCAACAACAAATAGGAAAAGCTGGACCCAGTAAGACGTATAAAAAGGCCTGTATTTCTGCATTCCCTTAGCTATCAAACATCACCGATACTAGCTACAGGCAATAGCACAAGCTAACTTGAGTCCCCCGTGAGCGTTAGCCAGTCAGCCAGCTGGAAACCACAACTTGCCGATTCATGTCAAGTACTCTACCTGAGAGCCAGACGATGTTTTTAAATTTAAATACCACTGATGCAGTATTTACACACGGAACCCGGGACACTGTGAACCAAGAAAACAGTTTCAACAATCCCGTCACGTCTCCTCCTTTCTTTCTTCTCGCAACTCCCCTCAGAACCAAAACACAAACAAGCTCTTCCGCCCCCCGTGCCACGTCACACAGCACGAGCACGCTGCCCTCCAGGAAGGAGTTTTCAGCTTAACATAACATAATAACATAACACAACATAACATAAATAGTTATTATGCAATATTTTATTTCTATTCTGTTTCTTTTAGTAATATTTTGTATTTTTTTATATATTTATGTTGCATTGTTGAAGGCGCCTGGGACGATGGATTTTCATTGCCATAACTACACTGTAGCAGTAGCTACTGTGGATATGACAATAAAGTATTTTGATCTTTGAATAGCGCTGCAACTTCTAGTAACAGACACTATTGGAATATTCACTTGAGTGGTAATTAATTTAGATAACACTAAGGGTTGCTATTTTTTTTAAATAATAAAGTAACCATGCAACTGAACTTATAGGAAGCTACCTTTTGGCCTGTTTTCAATTTTTTTTAACCCTATCACACAGAGCTGCAAACAGTTCAAAAAGAGAATTACTTTTATATTTCAGATGCAATCACTCATCAAAGGCCTTGAGAGGTAGAGGTATCCAGTATTTCACAAGAACAGGCAAAACTATTAAAATAAATAGTTTGAGAAAAACAGAAACATCCTAGCAAACAGGTTGCATGCATAAAGGTTTGGCTATATTTCTTGCAATAAACATTTTGGGAAAGTTGCCAGATGTTTATTTTAATGAAACCTACAAAGACCCTCTAAGAAACGTTCCCAGTTACCAAAACTGGTTTTCAGACACATTTGATTAGCCTAAAGATGAATTTAAGATAAGATTGAAAGGAGCAGATTTACAAATGTAATAAGCATACAGTAGATTTAAAGGTCCCATGTCATGGCCATTTCTACTGATCATAATTCCATTGTTGAGGTATACTAAAATAGATTTATATTGTTCAATTTTCCAAACTCACATTGGTTTCTCATGCCAGTGGCCGTCGGCGAGACAGCGAGACACAGCGAAACCCAGCCCGAAACCAGCCCGAGCACACACACACCCGCAGCCTGGCTGGGAGTTTGTGTGTGCGCTCACACACAGACTCACCTCGCCGCGTCCCGCTGTCTCAGGGAGGAGAAATCGGCGGAGCTGCAGCTGAGAAAAGATTGAGTGTGTGTGTGTGTGTGTGTGTGTGTGACTTAACGTTAGGGCTCCTCGGACGTAACGGCTCCACGGATTGGTCCATTTGGACCAATGGGTCCATTTGGGTATGAGCACGTCACTGTACCCAGGAAGAAAACAAAAGAAAAAGATAAATCTCCAACGAGGCGTTCTGGAGCAGCATAGACAGGTCTTTTCTGTGTTAGAGTTGTACTCGCTACAGGGTGTACTTTGAGGGTTTGTCACTTTGCAGACCGTTTACATGCATAAAACCTTCATAACACACAAGGGGACGGGTAATAACCGGTAAAGCATGACATGGGACCTTTAAAGAATATTTTAATGGGTTGGTTTGGATATTTTGCAGTGTGGTATGAGGTATTAATCTTTAGTCAATGTATCGATAATGGTCTGCACGTACGATACTGAAGTAAAGAAGTGCTGCGGTTGATTAGGGCAGCTGAAAACACGTTTTAGTCACCTGAAAGAAAGCCTTATCAAAATAATATAATTACACAAACAAACTAACTGATCAGTCCTGCAACCCTCATGTTCTGCGAGGTGAATTGTATTAGTTTCTTTCAACAGAGCCTGGTTGTCTTGCCAAGAGCATAGATAACGACTTCAGTTTCCTGTTAGAAACAAAGAATGTAAAGCTGTGTCACGGCAAGGAAAATATTTTAAAGGTGACCTATCATGCAAAATGCACTTTTGTACGTCTTTTAAACATGAACATGTGTCCCCGGTGTTCCAGGGAACTCACCAAGTGTCAGAAAACACAACCCTCTCTATTTTCCTCCATACCCAAATCTCTTAAAAAGGGGCTGCAACGGATCTGATACAGACTGATCCAGATTTGAACACTTCTGTGACGTTACAGAAGTGGCGCTACGGCTATTGGGCCAACTCCACCAATCAGGAGGAGACAGCCACGGACATTGCTGTTCGAAAGCGCTGCAGACGCTGTAGTACATATGCCAGGCCTGTAGATGGTGCTGTTCTCACAGAATCAGCCCATGCAAAGACAGTGTTAAATTGAGCGAAATGAGGAATGGCTAAAATGCATGATCGGTTTGGTATTTTGAAAAATAATAAATATGCCTTATACAGGTATGGTCCTACACTATATTATTCAAATATAGCATGATAAGTCCACTTTAAATAAAGCATTGTGTTATAGATTTATTTTGCTGGCTAAAATATGTTTTGATGACATCTCTGTCCAGCGTAGCAATTTACTTTTCTTCTGTGCCTTACCTACTGTGTACACAGATCAATACCTCATACAACCCCACTTCTAAACATCTAAACTATTGGTTTAAAGACGAACAATGGTAGCCATACATATATTTTAGAAAGGAATTATGTGTATGCCCAGTATTCATGCAGTGTTTTTGGTCTCCAGATGAGTTTGAGAAGTACTGCAGTGACGTGGAGCACACAGCAGCTTGGGGTGGACAACTGGAAGTGAGTTGATGACGTTTTGTCACAGACGCACTGTGCTTTTGCTCGTTGTATTTTTAAATAATTATTTAATTTTTTCCCAACAGTTGCGAGCTTTGACTCAAGTTCTTCTCTTGCCAATGGAAGTGATCCAGGCTGACTCCCCACCTATACAAATCGGAGAGGAATTTGATAGTGAACCTGTCACCCTAATGTACGTTGTGTATATTTTGTTTTTTTTGTCAAAGATTCAGTTTGCATAACCAATACAGTTAATTTAGTAGAAAAAAGTATATTGGAGGAACATAATAAGAGTTTTGGACCCTCATTTCATCTCAAGTTAGACACTTTTGAAAACTGATTACATTATGTCTATCACAAAACACACTAAAGCAGGTGTAGAGACAAACTAGTTCAACATGTAATGAATATACTGACTATATTAAATGACACATTTTAATAAAGCTTTTCAGAATTTAGAAATATTTATATCAGATCTCTTGACTCACAGAATATATTTTCTTATTTTTTTCAGATATATGCGTCACGCCTATGGACTAGGAGAGCACTACAACTCTGTGGAGCAGCTAAAGGATCCCGCTAATGCAGAGGACAGCTGAGAGACAAGCCAGTCTTGGTGTGACTTAAACCAATGTGTGTGATTCAGAGTTTGTTCAAACAGCTCACACCAAGGGACCCTAAATACAATCGTATTTCGAAGGAGACCCCCCCCCCCTCATTTAAGACATTGTTAAGCTGAGGTTAACGGAGAAGCTGGTTGTTTCCAACACACAGTGGTAGGTCTTAGAAGTCAAAAGATATCAGCGGGGAGAGTGATATATATTTCTGTAGACAGTATCACTGTGTGTAAGAAAAAAAGCATAAAAGGGAAATTCATGTGAATTAACAATGTTTTGGGAAGCAAAGTTGTACCATAATAGTTAGGAGAGGATGTAAGAGCTATTGATCATTAATTTGACTCCAAATGTTAACAGTCAGTGAGGGGTTGACAAACTGAACTGAATTGTGGAACTTGTGAATCATATCAATGTTACATAAACTCATAAAATACTAATAAGGTATTCAACTGCTTTGTTTTTAATATTTCTGATGAGTAAGATATTATCATAAATACTGTTTGCAACATGAGACTGTGAAACAGCCATTTTAACCTGCAGTGACCAGCAGGAGGCATGCACACATCTATTCATTCTAGGCATGTGTGAAGCAAAAGTTATCTGTTGAAAATGATTAAATACTTGCATGAACCTCAAACAAGCTGTCACTTTTAAAGCAGATATTGTCTCACTCAGGGTAATGTCTGCGTATTGTAAACGGTACACATATACCAAAGGCCTACAGAACATACTGTAGCTCTAATGAAACACAAAACATTATTTTGCAATTGTCATTAAATAACGTTGGAAATGCCGGTGGTGAAAAGTAACTACATTCACTTTCGTACTGTACTTTGAGTATTTCTAAAGTAGTTTGTTAGTTCATACTCTTCTTCATTATGTGGAAATGTTGTACTATTTACCTAATTAAGTTTGTACAGCTATAGTTTGTAGTAACTTTTAATTGGATTACATTTCATATACAAAGCATACATGAAGAACAGACTACAGAGAAGAAAATCTAATATAAAGAAGAACAGTCAAAAGTAACCAAAGTACTTAAAACTAGCTTTAACTCAAAAATGAAACGATTCTCATGCTTTTATAATCGAGTTACTTCACAGACAATATTAAAGTTGAAGTTGAATCTTTTCTACACAATGAGAACTTTTAATATTTGAAGCTCGTTTTGCTCATAATACTTCAGTGCTTGTATGTAATGGACTTAATAAGGAAGCATTTCTACTTGAAATTTAACTTTGGACATTATTTGGACAAATCCTGCAATTCTAGGCTGTCACCACTAGAGGCTACTACTCTTCTAAAAAATATAAATTGTCGCATAGTTAAGACTTCAAATGGCCAGCAAACATCAAATCAAAAAAAAATAATCAAAAAGCTTTTATTGTCATTGTACAGAATACAACGAGATTTATAGTCACTGCTCCAGCGAGTGCTTTGAAAACAGATATATTAAACACAGCTTAAAAGGTCTGACAGTTACGACCAGCAAGTAGTGCACACAGCTTCGATTAATAAATAAATAAATAAATGAATAAAATAGAATGATGATAAAATATATATGATAAATATTACAGTGTATACGACAGATCATGATTATTGCACAGTGGGGATATGGGGAGTTATTTGTGTGTGTTTAATGTCCTAATGGCCCATGGGAAGAAACTGTTTGTGAATCTGGAGGTGCGGGCTTTCAGTGAACGGTAGCGCCGGCCCGAGGGCAGCAGGTCGAACAGATGACTGGCTGGGTGGGATGAGTCCTTCAGGATGGTACTTATGACATTTTAGTTACAAGTTACATCTTTACAGAAAAGACAGGACATACATTACACAATTGGTAATGGTACACAATGATACACACAACTAATACATTAATGAGACAATATAACTAGGCTTTAAAAGTACTGTTTTTTTTAATGCTTTCGTTACATTTAATTGGTCAATTAAGTGTGATTTCTATTTTGAACTGTTATGTGTGGTTCCCTTCTTTAGTTCATTTGCATTTGGAAATGTAATATTTTCCATATCCATATGAAATAAAGAGTATTACCTTACAATAACTATAATTCTTGACATGCAAACAAATGTAGGCTAGCTGTTTTCTTAAAGAGCACTTTAAACAAGGCAACGTTTAAAATAAGTTATACTAATAAAAAACGCCATATATTGGCATTATAAATAAATGGCAGAGGAAGGCTATCATCAGTGGTGGATAGTAAGAAAGTATTTGTACTCAACTACATTTTGAGGTAGCCTACTTGTACTTTACAGGAGTATTTTTACTTTATGCTACTTTATGCGTCGACTCTACTCCACTAAATGTTGGTAGCCAATAGTGTACTTTTTCTACATTTGGTACTTTAAGTATATGCTTAGACTTTATTAAGACCTTTATTGAGTACAATTTTGAATGCATGACCTTTACTAGTAACAACGTATTTTTTTATACTATTATTGCTACTTTCACTCAAGTACATCTTTCGCGCGCTGATGCAAAACGTCACCGACGTGACAAAAAGCGTTGTGTTGCCATGGAGACCTGAATGAGTGCTGGACGAATATTTTCCCAAAATGACCGAGTCAGTGGTAAGAGCTTTACACGGCAAAGCGAAATCTTTAAATTTGAGTTCAAAGAAAATAAACGTGGTTCCGGAGTGTGTTTCAAGATTACCCAACCTGTCGGTGCTCCTGTTGAAGAACAACTCCATCAGCGCGCTGCCCAATGAGCTGCTCTGTCTGCATCACGTGAGTCTGCTTCGTGTGTTTGCTGTTCCAACACAACTCTTCCAATGTTTTACTCAGCACGCAGATTTGTGTAAATACTTTTCGTTTTGCCTGCAAGCTGGTGGAGCTGAATTTGGGGAATAATGCCTTGAAGGAGCTTCCTGCTGTTTTGGGCCATCTGGAGTCTTTGAAGAAACTGTATTTGTTCAGCAACCAAATTACAGCAGTGCCACCTGATGTGATAGGTAGTTTCTCACTGTTCTGCATGATTAGCACCTTGCAAGTTTTGTAAAGAAAAACAAGTATGATCGTTGTCGTATTTTTTATTTTACAGATGGCTTACAAAACCTTGTTGTGCTGAATCTGAATCACAACCATATTCGAAGACTTCCACCTGAGATTAAAAGGTAATTTAATGGCACCCTAGTCTCCAACATCTTCACACCTGCAATTATAGGTTCTGAACACCAGTTATGCTTTACAAAGTGTGATTCTGCATGTCAGTGATGAAAGAAGTACTCAGAAACTTGACTCAATAAGATAGGACAAGTCGTAATATCTACAGTACAACTACAAGTAGCATAAATGTCAGTAAACATCTTAAGCATTAACATCATTAAGAAGCAAATAGTCATTATGCAGAGTCTGCCTATCAAAATATAGGATTATTATTATTGATGCATTGATACTATGTTCATCATTTTAACCCTCCTGTTGTGTTCGGGTCAAATCTGCCCGATTTACGACTTTCATCAATCATAACTTTTTTGTTTTACATTCGATTGCATTAAGGCTTTATGATATCCTTCACAGTAGACATTTGAACATATACAATTGCTGATCACCACTTTCATTGGATGTTGGATGATTTAGTCAACTTTGTAACACCCATGGTGTTCCCGGCCATAAAGAAAAGGAATTAGTAACCATTTGGAATACACACACACACACACACACACACACACACACCNAGAAGAAGAAGAAGAAAGAGGAAGAAGAAAGAAGAAGAAGAAGAAGAAGAAGAAGAATAATAATAATAATAAAATGATGTTAATTAATAATAAAATAATTACATTATAAACCTGAAATTCTCAAAAAAAAAAAAAAAATGAAAATTAAAAAGTTACTCCGCACGTATGTTGAGTTGACTCCCACGGTTACGTGGGAATACGTTGGGGGCATCTTGGCCCCGGACCGATCACGTTTAGTCACCAACAAATGCAAGAGTGGACCTCTCACTCAACTTCTCAAACAACAGTCTTTTATGTTGCACAAAATATAAGTACCAACAACATTGGAGTGGGAGACGGTGCTGTAAGTCATTGTGATTTCGTGACGATTGATTACACATTCGTAACCCAACACTCCAGTACTCAAAACTCGTATGCGTCAGACAGGCCGTCACGAGACCTGCGAACTCTACACAAGCTACCCCTTTCACTGACACTAGAACCCGGCCCAAGATCCCGACCACTAGGGGACTCGAGCTGTTGGGCGTGGCTGCCACAGAGCCCGACCGTCCAATCGCGCCGGAGGACAGGCGAAATACCTGAAATCATACCCGACTTACTGACCACAAAATGTCTACGAACACACGAAGAAAAGAGGACACATAAGGTACAAACGTATTAACAACAAAAAACCAAGTACAAGTTCCCTTATCCAATACAGTCGCCAAAAGTTTCACACTCCGCGCGGAGGGACCCCCGCGGCCCTCTCGAAGTCCCTCCGGCGTCGCACTCTGTGTTTTCTTGCCTCTTTTCTGCTCAAATCACGTGAACGGGTGAACACCGACAGACACCTGTCACTCAAGGGTGTGGAGCAGGGTTTTCCGACATTTCACGAGTAAGGGAAGGGGAGGTGGATGGACACACTCACGCCAAAGAGCGTAAACTGAAACTAGTTTTCGTTCATTGGCCAGTTCCGGACGTCGTCTCATAGCTAGACGCAAATAAGGACACCACGTAGTTTCTGCGTCTGAGTAACAAGGGTGATTTCATTCCACTCACATTATTCCTCCGTTTTCAACTTCAAGTCACCACACGGGCCCTCGTATATTCCTAAAATATGTGGTACAACTTTTACAATTTTTTTTATACAGAAAACTTGTGCCGCACGCCTTTTATATGCCACAGCACGATGTCGATCTACACACGGACAGGTAGACATTCTTTCCACATCCGCTGACTGTACGTTCCTTCTTTGCCGACCAGGGTGTCTGACAAAGTTGAAATTGTTGACATAAGTTGAAGGTCCCATCACCCTTAACTTGTACGTAACAATTAACACCACACCCCATATAAAAGTACGTGCCTGTGCGTACAAAGTTGTTGTGTGTTTGACTTGTTGTAGTTAAGGCTGGCGATGGTCGCAGAACGCTAGAACAATAATTATTGTTTACGTGCAATTGACTACGTTATACCAACTCCTGGTAAACCCGAATAGGATCTTCCCCACGTTCCTTATCAGGTTCATCCCCCCTCAAAAATATGTTATACAAATTTGTATTTTTATTTTTCCAAATTTTTCAATAACAAAATTACAAAATCTCCTCCACTTGCGATGAGTCGTTAGTTTAGCCACGTCAGTTCGTGCTACACAGCAGTCAATGATGGAACATCAGAAAATGGTTAAAACAACCAGCCCTTATCGCCAGCAGTAACACTGCATCTACTGCAGGTAATAACAGTTCAGATCATGGGGACATTACGTTACCCGCGGCCACTGTCGTGGACACTAACGTCCTCCCGCCCGACTCGCCAGCTTTGCCCGCCTCTCCCACGGAGGCGGAGCAGCCCAGCCATCTTCGTTGCCCCAAACACCGCCACCCATCAACGGCCAGCAAGTGCCAGAGGACCTCGGCAAAACAGAGCCTGCAGGTATATTTTAAAAAGTACCCAACTTGCCTGTACAGTGGGGTAAGGCGCTCATTTTGCAGCTCATGGTTTCAAAACAGAGATTGGCTGGAATATTCATGTAAAAAATATGCCATCTTCTGCTATGCATGTAGACATTTCGGTTCAAGTACGTCAGATGCCTTCACCACAACTGTACCAGAGTACCAACCGCTGTCTCCTGTTACTCATCTGAGAAACTCACTCACTAAAAATGAAATACTATATGACAGTAAAACAAGAATACAGTTTAAAAGGGGAGTGATTTGTAAAATATCCATAAAGAAATAGAAAATCTGTTTACAGTTCTGTTTCAAATGGGTGTTGAGAGATGTATCCATAGATCGCTTAATTTTGCTCTCAAAGTGCACCAGATTGATGCTTTCAACTTCAATATTTAAAAAAAAATCTTCCCGGGGGAGAATGCCCCGGATCCCCCTAGAGGAGGTGAGGACCCCCCCTAGAGGGTGTTAGGTCCACTCCCCACTTATAAAAATAGCACTTTACCCCTGCACCCTCTCTAATCTCAGATGCACCCTGAGTCATTTTGTTCTGGAACCGGGCCTGGCACTAGCGTCATGTGCACACAAGTAGCATGTGTGAAAACTATGCAGAGTCTTGCAGGTCTGTTGCTGATCATTTGTAGTTATATTGTTTGTACATATATGTGTTGGTTGGTAGTTTGTTTCACACGTTTTGCATGGTTTTAATACAGTTTTTTATGTATTGTAGGGTATGTCTGAGTTTTGTTTATTTAAGTTGTATGCAAAGATTACAATGTGATGAAAATGTGATTTATTGTTGGTTGGGACATCAGGGGTCATGTTGCTGATTTCTTTGTTCCACTAGTTGGCCAAGTACGTTGACATGTGTATTTTGCAGGCTTAACAAGGGGATCAATATAAATAGTGGGAATAAAACGATCATATTTATTATAGGCCTTTATATTTATTTGATGAGAATAGACTCTTATACTTCTAACATGCTATATGATTATAAAGCTGAACAATTATTTGCCTTTCAGGTGTCTAAGTTATAAATGCATATGAACAATGTTTGACAAAACGGTTCCAGAACTCAGAAAGTTAGGTTCAAGAAATAACTTAATGCATTTAAAAATATCAATTTTGTTTCAGTTTGAATATAATCTGTTGGTCTGTATAATCTGTGGTCGTCCAGGCTGTTGGAACTGGAAATATGCTCACAGTCATCATGAGGCTGTATAGCTAAAATCTAAAGAATGTCTGCTAAGTACATACACAGCTTCATAATTTTTCCACATTGCTTAGCTATTTTTTTTCTCCATTCCTGACCTTGAACCTCACTGTCTTTTATTAAGGGTCTTCTTAACATTTTCCAGTGGCACAATGCCTTTAAACTAGAGACACAGTTAAAGTTTGGAACCTGCACCTTATGATTTGAAACCACACAAAGCTAATGTAGCATTTAAATATTTGCTACATGAAGGCAGGAAATACTGTATAAATTGTGGTATTTTTTTATAAGAAATAAAAGATTAGAACAAATTTTGATTCTGAAAGCCTCATGACCTTAGCTTTAACACTGACATTATAACAAATCAGTTGTTGACTTGAAATGTACTTCTTCTCTGTCTCTATGACAGGGGTGTCCAAACTCTTTTCACCGCGGGCCACATATAGAAACATATACGAAGGGCTGGGCCACTCACTAGAGGTGAGGTGTGATATTGCCTCATAAATTCAGTTATAAGTTGGAAAAATCAATCAAATCTAGGTAAATTATTCTTTACACTTGAAAATGCTTTAAGAAAAAAACAGCCTACATCACAGCTCTCCATAGTTTCATTTATTTTGTTAGAAAAAGTGTTGGCAGGTCATTCCTTAAAACAGAAGCTTCAGATTACTTATAAGAGGAAATATGAAGGGTATATTTCAAGGTTGTTATGTAAATGTGTTATTGGGCTTTTTTCTTTTCAAATTAGATTTGTAAGAAAATGTTTTCAACTTTAATTGACTGAATTTATTTGAAAATTGGACTTGTTAACATATGAAGGTAGATATGGTGCAAAATGCGAGAGTGTGTAAAAACTGATGTGAGCACTTGCAGAAAATAAATCTGAGCTTGTGTGCATACATTTACACTTGTATAACATATCCACGTATATGTGAACCAAATTTGAAGTCACAGAAGAAAAAATGGATTTAGTGATGAAATGTTCACTTGCAGAAAAATATATATTTTTAAAATATATTTTCCATTACAACTGCAACCTGGTTATTACAACCTCTCAAACCTCACATTGACGAATCTGCGGCCTTGACTTTTGCTACAATTCTTGCGAGGAATGGTCCGCGGGCCGCATTTGGCCCCCGGGCCGTAGTTTGGACACCCCTGCTCTATGACTTCTTAATATTCTGTGACCGGCAGCCTGTATCTCTTATCCTCTCACAGTGCTCAAAGTACATTTGACAGTTTGAAATGAAATCCACAAATGCATTACAGCATATTGTATTAAAAACACAGTATAAGGGGGAAAAAAATCTGATTACTGACTTTTAAGAGACATATCAAGTTGCTTCTGATAAACTTGAAAGACTTATCATTCAACCAGTGCATCAACCTTACCCTCTGCCTTAAGCATAGTGAGGAGTAAAATTAACCAAGTCATAAACATTATAACAAAGCTGTTGAGATAGGAGCCTTTGATGGAGCTTTTTATGTGCTTCTCTGTCACCAGTACAATTAACCTCCTAACTAACCTCAGGTTCTTGCCTGACAAGATAGCGTAGGGCCTGCAAAGGGCTGGGATCTGCTGCTCTCCTCCAAAATGAATGACAGTGAAGCCATAAAGAAGCTTGTGAGCTCTGGAAGCCGCCCCCCCCCCCCATCTATATCTCGTGTTGAACCGCTTTGGAGTTGATAAAGCCCAGGGATGAGTTGGACTGCTGTGATATTCCTGCCACATTCTTCCACATAAAGTTCATTGTGACCAGGGCTCTTTTCTTCTCGCCCTCATCTCCTCTTCTCCCCCCTTCTTTTCTCACTCTCTCTTATCAAGTCTGGCAGAAGCAGACAGTGACTTGAATTAAGCGCTGGTCGGGGGGGAGCTGCTTGGAGCCGATAACAATACAAAATGGATTTTCTCAAACAGAGAAAAACAGCTGTCTCCATTATTTGAATGCTTCACCTTTCCCCGCTCCATTAATTGGCTCTTTGATCACAGGCAGAGGTGCACAGTGACTGATAAGGAATAGGTTATTAGTAAAGTAGCCTGGAGGACCAGGAGGCGGCCGGCTGTGCCGGGCTGCAGGAGATGAGATAAAGGCGTGGTAATGCCGGCGTGAGAGAGTGCCGGTGAGTGATAGGGCCGTGCCGGCTGGCCCTCGCTCTCGCTTTGGCTCACGGGCGACGGAAAAAGAGCAGCAGCAGGACGAAGTGTGATATAGCAGCTAATGCAGGACTGTGATTCAGCTTGTGGGGGGATAGAGTGTGGGATTTGATTCCATAACGGCTTGCTCCTTTAAGTGTAGATCTCTCTCTCTCTCTTCCTTCCAGTCTACCCCCCACCTCACCCACTCTCACAAAATCAAACTGTGTGACAGGAAATTTCCTCTGCGCTTTTCATATTGGCCTGATATGTGGTAAATGTTAGGCCTATGGTAGCCCTCGAGGAGAGAACTAGAAGGAGGGGGTGCATTGACATTACCCCATCTAGGGCATTTAAAAAGATGGGCGGCTCCTTTGATGTTGCACTGAGCTAAATTCACTGCTTTAAATCTGATGGAATTTTCACTATAAGCCTGTTTATGTATTTTCTTACATTCATGGACAAGGGGCGATTTGCCACACTTCTCAGCTGAGGAAAGGCATCTTGAAGAAGTCACTATCTTGTAATCCTCTCTCTCTCTCCCTCTCTCTCTCTCTCTCTCCCTCTCTCCCTCTCTCTCTTCATGAAATAGGACCGGAGGGGACAAGCAGTGTATTTGTGTGTTGTAAAGCTTGGTAAGAAAAGAGGGGAAGTGTTGATATTAAATTACAGAACACAAGGTTATCTAGTTCCTGCACATGGCTATAGGCTGCCCTGGGCCAAGCCTAATCTGCTAATAGCGTTCACACCGAATGACATTATTAAGGAACTGGGCCCATGTGTCAGGCCTCTCTCTGGCTCACTCTCTGTACATCTCTCTCTTGCTTGCTCTCGCTCTTTTTCTCTGCTCTCAGTCACACACAGGGAACAGTAGAGACAAAAATAAAAATAGCTAAAGAGACAGGGGGGCAGAGATAGATGAGGAGAGCTGGAGGAAGAGATAGGAGTGGAGAAACTAAAATGAGAGAAAGACGGAGGGAAAAAAGGGAAGCATGTAGAAGTTGGGGCTAAATGGGCTGAAATACATTCTATTATCAGTGCCATTTGTTTGAAAATGGCCTGCAAATATCCTAGTTTAAAATGATTTTTGACTTTTTTTTTAAGAGAGCATACAAAACACCTGTATGTTGGGAATTGTGACCCGCCAAACAACATTGAGGAAGGTTGTCAGAGTTGAATTAGGGCTAGTAAGTTAGTCAACCAGAGGGGGTAACATGCAATAAAAGCAGAAGGGGAAAACTTGCCATTGGACCAGAAAACACTACATTTTCTGTCACCTTACATCTCCTCCACAAAAACACACTATGCGTCCTTGTGCCCCTGGGGGATAGTGAAAACTCACTGTGAGGATTCAACAGCAGATACAAAAATCTTTATATTCTTTTTGTTTTTTTACACTGCCTGCCCCCTTCTTCAATCTCACTCTTCGCCAAGCAGCATCCTGTAATCCAGCGTGCAGCTATTGTAGTTGAAACAGCCACAGTTGTTTCACACAAATGGAAATGAACATTCAAGTATAAACAGTTTCAGACACACATGCTTGTTCAATGCGGAGGGAAAAGAGCCGGGAAATTAAGATCACATCCAAAAGTATTTTAAACGGTTCATAACTTCTAACATTTTAAACGGTAAACTTCAAACAATCTCCTGTACAAAGCAAACAATAAATCGGAGGAAGTAGGAAAGCAATCCATCGATTACATCATTAAAAAAGTGGCTTTTAAACCCTTATAAAATGGGTTATGCTGCCCTTTTGCTGTGCTAAGTAAGGACACGTTTGACTTTCTCAAATTCTCATCAAACTCTTCAGGACAGACAAGCTGCTTAACCTCAAGAACTGGCAGACTATCAAGCACTGCCTTATCATAGCAACTAACCTCTTGATATTTGACATTGACTTTGTGAGCAAGTATATGTTTTCCCTCCTGCATGTGTGTGTATGCATGGGTGTTTAAGTGCCAAAGCGAACATCTTGCTGGATGTGAAGTCAGGAGGTCTCTTCCCATGCGGGCAGCCAGTAGAGGAGTGATTGATGGCTAATAAGGGCTGGATGAGGAGCCGGGGCCAAACATACTGTATACTGCCTACTGTGGCTTTACCGCATGATGGATGGCCCGCTGTGATACAGGGCCCACACATACACATGATGCGGCTCTGAGCGTATGCGTGGACATGCTTCTATGTGGGCTCTGTGTGAGAGTGTTGATGTAAGACGTGCATATTGATGTGGAAAGGTTCATTTACAATTTTGTGTAGTTTTATGATTGATTTAAATGTGTTGAATGAGTGTTTTTAATGCACCAGGTAATACACTTTACTCTGACTGTGCAAAAAACACTGACATTAGCTGATTTCCATGCATCACTACACTCAGTGTAGTAACTTTGGAAGCAGTTATCTCACGTTGTATTTTCTCCCATAAGCCACTGAGCCAAATCACATCCTAAAACAGTTTACCATGACACTCAGTGGGACATCACACTCCATCAGTCATCTTGTTTCCCACTGTTTCCCGCTCAGTGGATCCATCCCATACCATTCAAACACCACCCAGAATTCTCCTATAGACGCCGCATGGAACCTCCTATAAACCCTGCAACATATGGATAGTTGAGAAATCCTATTTTATCTTCCAGGTTAGTTCGATCGGTGATAAATTGGTCCTCACAATGGAGTCTAACCTTGACTGCAGTGTTTGTGCATTCAGAAAAACAGACGGAGACTAAAACATACAAGTGATTAGGACCGCAACTAACAACATTTTCATCATTGTTTTTAGATAATCAATTAATTATTAAATCTATGGAAGGTCAACTAATGATGAACATTTCCCAAAGTCAAAAGTAACGTCTTTAATATTGATAGACCAACACACCAATACATAAAGATATTACATTTACGATTATTTAAAGCTGAAAAGAATTGCAGATTTTAAGCTGAAAATCTATTAAAGTAATAAGTTCATGATAAAATGTATGCCAATTAATTATCTGTTGATGGACTAATTACTTATTTGACTTATTGTTTCAACTCTACAAGTTATAAATGTGCAATGCTTTACAATAAATAACATCAGTGGCGTCTAGAAAATACCCAATAGATGTCAAAATAAAAAAAACATAGTCAGTTTTCTCTCTCTGTGACCTCAGGCAGTATTGTCCTCAACTCATGACATTATTCAGCATATCTAATGTTTCTGCATACATTCTGAGCAGTAATAAATAAACCTGTCCATTAACCTAATGTGCAAATAATGGCAGTGTTTCCCAGAAATAACTCATTCTAAAGGCACATGGAGTTCACTATTAAACATGAGTTCAACTTAACTAAATCATACATCAGGAAATGTAGTGACTGACTGTTGGCCACATTGAGCATTTAGAGAATATGGGACTGCCTGTGATGTACAGTATCTTTTACCGTCCTGAATGAAGCACCGGAGCAGGGCTGTAAATCAGCAGGGACTATTTTCTTCCCTCTCAATCTTCTCCTTTACCTTTAGCTTCTTTTATTGGTTCTTCTGTATAAGACTGTTTTTCCAGTTCTTACACACTCAGAGATGTACTCATGTTAATCATATAGAGGACACAGATTAAAGTGTATCCTTAAAAAACAGGTGTGACTGATGAAACCACGGCAACACCATAGATTATTACTGCTGTCCGCACAGGCAAGCAGACGCCATAAGCACCCGGAGCGCTCCTGCGAAAATTTATAGCTTATTCCTGAGCATCCTTTACACCCCCTGGCCCCTCTTCCATCCACCCATCCCTGGACCTCTGTCTCCCCCATCACTCCTTACACAGCACCCCCCCCCTGGCTTCCCCAGCTGTTGTGCACCTGGATACTGGCCTAAGAGAGGGATGGGAATGCATGCCATCCATCTCTCTGAGGAGGCATGTGAAGTTTGTGTGTGTGTGTTTGCAGGGTTTGCTGGAGCTTTCTTGAATTAGAAAGACATGGGAGGAGTTGGGCTGTGATTGGTATAACTCAATGATAGGGTTTTACTACTTAACAGACCCTGCAAAAATGGTAGTAAAAAAAAAAACAATAAGGTGTTTTTCTCTTTATCGAACAATCTGCAGTTTCTTTTCTAGATGAATCTATTAATGGGTAAGTCTATCAAATCTCCATCCTAGTTTCTCAAATTCCAAGGTTCAATTGTCTTATTTTGTAAATCCAAAACCCAAAGATATGACTCTTTTATGATAATTAAATCAAAGAACAGCTCAATATTTAAGAGAAATCAAATAGTATTTTTCTGATAATTCGCAGGAAAACTTATTTATTTAATCCATTTTCCAAAAAAGATTAGTTTTCTGTCTTTCGATCAACTTATCGAGTAGTTGGCCAAATCATTGCAGCTCTAACTGTTCCTACTGTGTTGTAAATATATTTCCAGTGTGCTATTTTACTAGTTATGTTTGTCCTGGTTTTCACAAATAACGTTTTTATATTAATGATTTGACGAAAGTTGAAGAAAGCATGAAAGTATCACTTGAATATTAATCACTTCATTAGGTCGTCCCTGTGGACAATATAAGATTCATTGATTCCAGTGTTATGTATTAATAAGAATTAAAATGACAGAAGCACCACAGGCACATCAAGCCATCATGTTGATTAAAAGCTATATTATTGGTGAATGATTTGTTTGTGGAATCAATTTTTCATTCTAAATGTCATATTTAGAGTTTTGCATTTCAGATTGGCTGAGATATTCTCCTGAAATATACATGGGACTTCTCTGCTGTCCCATGGCACACAGATTTGATTGGTTTGAGAGGGAAGGAAGATGGATGAAAATCGTCTGGGGCTGGTTGTCTGGAGACCAGGGGGAGGTTGCAACGTTGTTCTTTATCTGCGTGAAATGTCTCAGATCGGAAATGGCAGCTCCCTTATGGATTGAAATCTAGACACAAAGCGCATACTAATGAGAGAACTGTACACAGAGAGAGACATAGGGAGAAGACGTGAGCACTTTGCAGCAACAGTTATTCAAACATACCGAAAGAAACTGTGGTATAAACCTAAAGTTAGATAAACTGAACAGTAGTGCTAGTCATGTGTTTGTGACTTGTAGTAATTGTTTCTATACATAGTCATTATTCTATATCAGAGGATTGAAAAGACACTCCTAGGCTCTGACAAATTTGTATTTGGAGACTTAATAAGGAGATCAGTGAATGTCTTCATCAAGCTTTTGCGCCAACTTTTTTCAAAATGTAATACAGCATTCGGGACATTAAGTAGTGTGTTGATACAGAGTTTTCAACCACACTGCTAGCATAAGCAGTTAAAACCGTGCCTTAATAAGATTCTTCATTTCAATAAGTATTCTGACTGAATCATATTTTGAGTATCAGTATTAATCTGTGACAGCAGTGTTTCCTGGTCACTCTGTTGATTCTTATATCCTTAAAGATCTATATGACATCTAATGTTTCCTGGTGTGTTCTGTGACTTAGTTTTACACACATACTGACAATGATCAAAGGTTTACGTTACGTTTAGTTACATTTCTGTAACTGAACTGTGCTGAATGGAACCTCTTTCTTTTTAGCAAACAAAGACACAGACATCTGATAAAAAGTTAATTAACTGTCTTCTAACTCCACAGCTTTCAGTTGACCGGCAGACAATTGCTAAACTTTGTTAGTAACAAGTTCCTTTTAATTCGGATTTACAAAGTATCACTGCCGTGTCACATAACTTATTCTCTTCTGCCTCCCATCCACACAATAAACAGCTCTCATTGTTATATCATCACGTAAGATCACATTAGTATACAACTTTAACTTTCCTTTAAATGGTAATATCCAAAAATGAGATCCCAGTAGGACTGCAACTAATGAGTACTTACATTTTTTTGGTATATAAAATGACAAAAATAGTAATAAATGTTCATCAGACAAAAAAAAACTGCATTTTCTTTTCCTTTTTAAATGAAAAATGACTTCTAGTATTATTCGATTGAATATCTTATAATGTCTAATATCTACAGCTCTAAATCCTATTAAGTCCTAGTTCCAACTCCTCTCTTCCATGGAGAGGTACGTCGGGCTATATGAGGTCAAATAACTGAGAGGATCATAAAACTATTTCCTCCATCACACCGTCTCTCTCTCTTTGTGTTTCTTCGCTCTGACATCTTGGATTCATCTTTCCTTGCTGTTCATCTTTCTCCACCGTTCTTTTCACTCCTGCGTCATCTTGAATTTATAGTTTCATCTGTTGCTTTCTTCTCTGCTATCACTCTTGACATCTTGCATTTAGAAGTCCACCCTTTAATATTCTACCAAGTTGGACTAATATTCACTCCGTCAGTTCATTGCTCTCTCCCTGTCTGTCTCCCTGTCTGTCTCTCAGATCTATAGCTAATGTTTAACCAAGCTGTTCTACACTGTATTATTCAGCGCTGTGTGTGAGCCGCCGT
Organism: Notothenia coriiceps; assembly: GCF_000735185.1. Lineage (NCBI taxonomy): Eukaryota > Metazoa > Chordata > Actinopteri > Perciformes > Nototheniidae > Notothenia > Notothenia coriiceps. The sequence goes on along the minus strand of NW_011354226.1, from coordinate 229,324 downwards.
CATCAGACATGTATGCCTGACATGATGCATCGGCTCTGTTTAATTATAGAGATGCTGAATAAATATTTACAGATGGCCGATCCGTCTTCTCCCGGCCAGGCCCACAAATGTGATTTATGAACCGTCAGTTAATGCGGAACAACCGGCTGTCATTGTTTCTGTATGGAGGCTGGATATTATACACTGCATGTATGTAACACAGCCAGCTTTATGGTGTACAGATCTCAGGTACGGCTACGTTAATGCATGCTGCTTTATTTGCTAAAGAAGCTTTCATGTCTTTTCAATCACAGTACCAGCAAAGGTAAATGGAATACATTTAAGTTTAAAAACTCTGCCCTGAAATAACCTCACTGTGTGGATTGTGTCTCTCTTCCCTGAACTAAACTGTATTTCTTTCGTCTCCAAAGTGTAACTGTATCCCCCATAATTTAAATTGTAAAATAGAATTCTTAAATTACATTTTTAGTTAAGAGCCATTTGTTAACTTGAGACTTTTCCTCAATAGACTGATTACATCTTATAATTTGCAACTAATTGCAACCCTAGACATTTCTAAATCAGATGACGCAGGCCATACAGTTTAACATTTTGAATCAATGCAAGCAAATAAATAGCGTTCTAATTTAGAGGGGAAATTATGAATAAAATTAAACCTGACCTAATTCGAGCCAGAGGGAATTAGATCCTGAATCAAGCCAAACCCAGAGAGTCAGGATAATCGGGTTTGGGCTGGGATTCAAAGCTCAAGATTAGCAGCTCCTGAATCCAAAGCAGTCTATTACAGGCGTGGGCGGCTGAGAGGAAACGGTGGAGCTGCAAGGCCAGTTATTATGAAAAAATACCTAAAACTGTGCCTTTACATACTGTATGCTTGGACAACTTTTATATGATGAAACAAAAGTGACCTGTAATCAAACTCACTTTTAGTCATTGACTTTTTAGAAGCACGAGACCTCAATCCACATTAGGTAACGCTTCTCACAGTAAAGCATACAGCAAAGCCATATTTGTTTAGAACAAATAATGTATTTTTTAGTATCTCTTGTAACTGTAGGTCAAAGCTTCCAAAGGTAGCTCAACTAACATGCCAGTATTTATTTAAGAACCATAACTGGAGTCTCGTAACCTCAAATTCAACCTGATCTAGTCGACTTTAGACTTTATGAGTGACATTTATGTGAGCTCTGAGTTGGAGCGAGTTGTATATGTCTGTGTTGTGCATGACTTCTCCCTCCACCACCGGGAGAAGAAAGTACAGTAAAAACACATTAAGCATTTCACTTCAAAACTCACTGGAGTGCTGCAATGTTTCCTAATGCTCTCGTTTTTACGGCACACAACAGAGTCTTTGTGGGTGTGTGTGTGTATAAAGTATGACGGTCCACTTGCATGAGTAACTATGTGTGTGTGCGTGTGTGTGTGTGTGTGTGTGTGTGTGTGTGTGTGTGTGTGTGTGTGTGTGTGTGTGTGTGTGTGTGTGTGTGTGTGCTGCGTGCGTGCGTGCGTGCGTGCGTGCGTGCGTGCGTGTGTGTGGTTGCATGCCTGCTGGTGCTCCACAGCCATCTGGTATCTGGTCAGTGTAGTGAGCCTCTGGAGGGCACCTGGCCAGCAGCTTGCTCACCTGGCGCTGCTCACCGCTGCCAACCACCACACCTGGCCTGGCCAACACACAGGGAGAGAGAACAGATTGCAGAATACAGCCAAAAGCACTCCTACCGACAGCATGAAATAATGCAGTGATACAGGATATATGATCCGCTCGCAGCATAATGGACGCTACGAAAAATGTGAGACTTGTGAATTACTGCACAATTGTTGACTTCACCAGACATATCTTAGTGCCATCCACTAATCATTGCTAGGATACCAGACTCTTCCTTTTTAAGATTCCATAATGAGTGATGCTGACTTCCAGTGCATCTGTCCCAACAGTGTGTGCCAGTCTGTGCCAACCCATCCATTTAGCATACGATGGCACTTCCTTCCTGCAGGTTGTCCTCTGCTATCAATTACACTCTCCTCTCCCTGCAAGATAGATGCTCTTTGTCCCCTGTCTCACACACACACACACGCACACATACACACACATGGGCGCTCACACCCAGAGGGACAGACACCTGCAGAGTGTTTGTCACCTCTTGTGTTGGCATCTGCGACCGCACGGCATTGTGGGAGAGACGGCCATCTGGTGTCGGCAAGGCTGGATTGGAAGGGGGCAAGTGGGCACGGTGCATCATGCTGCTCTTTTCTGTCGGTCGGCGCTGTGTGGAGTGTTGTGTTGTTATGTTTTTGCTCCCTTTGGTGAAGCTAAATTAACGTAGCAAACGAAAAATGCAATACTTAATTCTACATTTAATAGGCATTTAATGCAACTGTGATACTATGTAAAAAGAAGGCTGATTGTAGCTTTAGTTGAGGCAGTATCACTTTCTCTTGAGGAAATTCAAGTTGTGCTAATCACACAAAAGCAACATACCATACAGAATGTTTTTGATTCATTAAAACCGCATGCAAACTGTTGCCTTTTGTCAAGTTGAACTCTCTCCTAATTATCTTGGAAATGTTTACCCCTCCTCACAGGCAGACAGCACATGAAGGCTTGATTGACATGACAGTGGCTGCAAAGTTTCCTCAATTATCCCGGCAAGGTTACGATTGCTGCCTCTTGATTCACAGCAGGTCCTTGTCATTCTGAACACAGAAATAATAAACTCTTTTCTCTGCCTACGCCGCTGTAACCTATGAATTTTAAATCTGTTGAGATTGTATATAAAATATGGACAGGGAGCTAGAACCATTAAAAATGATTGTGGTTTTTAAAACATGTGGAGTGAGCTGAGGAGAGCTTTAGCTTTGTTTTTGTTGCTTTGTAGGTCAGACTAGCATTTTTGTGCAGACTGAAATACCTCAACACTCATCAGATAAACTGCCATTTAATGGACAGCCATTCATGGTCCCACAGATTGAATCAAACTGACTCGTGATCATGTGACGTTTCCTAAAGCGCAATTGTGAGGATGCTTTCTTTGGTAATTATTCAAATATTGTATTTAATGATGGATTGATTGCTATGAAATGTGGCATTATTATTTGACCCATCATGACTGCATCATGACCCCTTAACTGTTGATCTGTTACCATTTATATTTGTTCAATACTTTGATATATATAAAAAATATCAACATTCCAATCAGCCACAGCTCTACTTACTGTAGTTTTAGGACATTTAGGAAACCAGGAAAACATAAATAGTGATATTATAACTGCTAAACATCAGCATAATGTCATTGTGAATATTTTAGCTTGGTGATGTTAGCATGTAGCTCAAGTACACACCGACTCAGAGTCGGCGACTCTGGTTCAATCGTACATTAAAAAAAAAGTTGGACCCTGCATTCAAACAAAGTCCTACTTGAGAATGTTTCTGTGTCCCCATTCACTATGCTGAGGAAATTCATTCTTGTTATATTTCTGTTGACATAAGCAAATGTGCTTGGCTAGAAACATACAAACATATTGGCTAGAGGGTTAGAAAATACAGCTGAGCAACAAAAGAACATTTTCTTATGGTCAGCCTTGACTGTCACAACTTAAGAATATATACAGCATCTTTCTGTAAAAACCAAGCGAATGTTGTTTTTGAAATATTCCCAACATATTCTAGGTTCAGCTATTTCACTGAACAGCAACTTTGACCATAGTGTGATTTCGTTAAAAAACATGTGCTTCACAAGTAATGACGCATTAATAAACATGGAAGTTTAGGAGGATGTGGTCTATCTGGAGGAAATGCTTCAGAATGAAGAACAAACAATGACAGCATCTTTGTGAAGGACTGGATAGAGTCAGATTGAGATATTAACCCATATATTCCTGAAGGACGTTCAGTTGGGCGGGACGTTCATTTGGCTGGTTGGTTGGGTTGTGGGCCTGCACATCCAGACAGATGTTCGGCCAGTCAAGCCTGCAGCGCCACAGGCAGTGTGTGTTCTAGAAAAACCCGGAGACCAGATGCTGCTACCTGGTGTCCCACCCGCCTGCTGCTCCGCTACACTGGGCATGCTCCAGTAGCCATCACTTGACCTCAAACTGGGTTTTGAGATTGTGTGCCGTCAATCATATTAATGATAGAGTAGAGTGGACTGAGAACTGAAAGACTTCGTAGGGTTTGACTCAGCGGGTTCACCTCTGACGGGCTGGATTTATATTCCTGTTTGTTTTTTAATAATGAATAGGAAAAGGGTGAAATACTTGAACATGAGTCAGAGGATTAGCATTTTCTAAGTCTGAATTGAACCAGAATGTAAGGAGTAATATTAACACCACAACAGATAATTAGAATCGAATATCACACAAATATATTATTAAGGGGAAATGAAAGCATCAAAACACACATCTTAAAACACCACATGGCATCCTACTGGGCGAACCATCAGAAGTAACATCAAAAGATAAAATGCAGCATCTACCTCATTCAGCCTGGTTTTCCCTCCAGTTTTGTTCTCATATAAATAAACAGTCAATTTCTCCCGAACAAACAGAAAAACACATTCCTCATCCCTCTCCAAGGTCCCTGTCATTACCAAGCCCGAGGAAACTTTCGAAGAGATTCAAAGACATGAAAGATTAAAGATGTATTTGTTCTTTTGAAGTTCCCACAACACTGTTTTTGTCTTATTTATTTGCCAAATGCAGCTTTGTAGTGGTGTGTTTGCTTTGTGCTTGGTGCTGACCCAGAACTGCCAGAGAGAGGTTGTTGGCCCGATGGCCCCGCTCTTGTTTCAAAACTCCCCCTAATGAGGATTCGCTAAGTAAAGGCGTTGCTTCCTTGTAACCTCAAAGGACAGACGGTTTACTTGCTTGAATTCCAAATGTTATTTATATTTATTGGGGTGTAAAATTTGAAGAAGGAAGCCGAATATTAGACTGGTACATCTGGCTGGCTTTGTTCTGTAGCATCTTTTTATAGTCTGGTATGCTTCAAATCCCATCATTTATAGATTATCTTTCTCAATTCTTTATCTATATTAACTCATGCGCTTCTGTTCAATTGTGTTGATTTGATTAAGGGACGATACACTTATTGTTACATCTGGTGTCTTTTTCATCGCTTTCTTCCCATTGATATGCATCAATGATTGCATGCAAACTTTCACCTTTTCTCACATTTGGTTGCCCTTTTTAGATTCAAAAGTCACACATGAGTTACACTGCTCTGATCCGATGCTTGGATTTCAATTAAACTTCGGATTCTAATAAGAGCTCATTGTTCTTGTTTTTATTAGCTTCTCTATCTCCTTGGATTCTTCAGGCATATCTCAGTTTGCCTTGCATCAATGCATCTCTCTGCTCAAACCCTGGAGTGCCAGCGGAGAATCATACTGCCCCCTAGTGTCCACAGCCATTAGGAAGACAACAGAATTGATTGTGCAGCCATCAAGCAGACAATACCCTGGTACTCTGCCAGTGGCTCGATACCAAGATCTGTCATGGGCAGCAATGCACAACAATAGATTCTACTGATTGGAGTGGTGCACACTCCTGGCTATGACACTAGCCTACCGCTCGCTATTGAATGGCTGTTTTTCTCTCTCTTCAGCCACAAGTCCCCTAATTCAGCAATCAATGCTACTCATTTGAATAGCACCTCTGCTGTTGCCCCGAGGAGAGAAGAGGAGAAATCAGGGTGAGCCGGTGTCAAATCATCTCTCTGAGGGGAAGACCGCAATCATGGCTCTGATGGATCTCTGAAAATGACTGAACATGTTAAAGTGTTGCAGTAGGGAAACCATGATGGGCTTTGTTTTACTGGAACCAGTTGCACAAAGTTCTTAAAGCGTAAGAAAAGAAAAGTCCAGATTTATATACAACCAAAGACAACCATGCAAATGATAGATTTAGTGTAGTACTGAAACTTGATGATACAGAGAGTATAATAGACTGATTTTGACCTTCAGCAGCATTTTCATCACATACATTAAAATAAAAGCTTGTTCCCAGCATCCTATGTTCTGTTTTTAGCTATCATATACTTTGCCTTTCTAGCTCTTAGATGCAATGTGAGCTCAAACAGCCATAGGTTCCTCTGCAGACATCCTAAGTAAGTGCTCCAAATGACAAGTCAGACTAAATACCCTGTAACAAACGATACAAGACTGCAGAAAGCGCTTTAACAAAGGAGGAATGTAATGAGACCAAGGTGCCTTCTCCCCAATACATCATCCTGAGTGAATTTGCCAACATCACTCTCTTTACCTCCGAGCATGGTAAATGAGAATGTATGCCCCCGCTACTTTGTCATTCTTTACTTTTTTTTACCCCAATGAGGTAGCCATGCCAAGCGAGACAGATATTTCCACCAAAGGCAATATCCCCTCGCAGTAATTATATCAGAGTGAGAGAATGGCTCATTAACATATGCTAGGCATGTCAGGAATTTACAAGCGCCTTTTGTAGATGCCTCTCGTCAGTGTGCTGCTCCCATCCGTATGGTGTCTCCTTTGAGGATGCAACCTCCTCATTTCCATAGACGTCAATCAAGCTGAGCGTGGTTTTTAAGAATATTCTGTACAAAAACACAGGGCTCTCTGAATGTTGCAATCATAGGGGACAGCTGATTGATATGGGAAAAGTGTTTCTTGATGAAAACAAAGCGATGGGGGCAGAATTGTCTTGACGATGTTTCATCAATGAGGAGTGGGTGGCAGAATTTGTATTTGCTTATCTGCCTGTATATGTGTGAATACATGCTCTGGACACCAGACAGACAGACAGACAGACAGACAGACAGACAGACAGACAGACAGACAGACAGACAGACAGACAGACAGACAGACAGACAGACAGACAGACAGACAGACAGACAGACAGACAGACAGACAGACAGACAGACAGACAGACAGGCAGACAGACACACAGACAGACAGACAGACAGACAGACAGACAGACAGACAGACAGACAGACAGACAGACAGACAGACAGACAGACAGACAGACAGACAGACAGGTCCCGGGGCCTCGGAGCTTCTGATGCTCCACGGCTCCAGGACTCAACATCTGCTGATTTCAAGAAGGCCCGTACAGTTGGCCTTTCACCCATTAATATGGTGCCAGCAGAATGCAATGACCTAATTATCAGACATGTTCATAAACAATTACAGTTTCTTGAATATTTATTGAAATGATGTACCATTTTATGCTAAAAATGTACCCTAGAACAAAACAGTGTCTGTGTAATCTTAGTCATGGTTGTTAAATCTTTAAAAAGTGTAAATGTAGATAGTAAAATGCAGCTCTCTTCCTGTTGCTGGAGGCAGGAGAGCAAAGTCTGTATGAAACCAAGCAACATTTCCCTGTGAAATTCTGTGTATTTAAAATAGACCAGCGTTGAATTTAATGAGCAATATGATGGTACCTAGTGTCGTTATTCACGGCTAATGAAAAACGTGACTCTTCCTAACTGACATCAGTGGGAGAGAGGGTTTATTATATAATTTCACAAATCTAAGTGTGTTGTCAAATCCTCAATTAATGTTCTGTACATTGTTAACGAGAGGACATGATTTTAATTTTTCGGAAGGAGCATTGATGTGCTGCAATTTTGAAAATATACATTTTAGTATTGTCCATTTTTTTTTATAGTTATTGAAAATAAAGTCCATAGTATATAGGGCAAATGCATACGCTCAGTGGCTCTGACTGCTTCTCTTCTGTCTGCCTGACCCCCAGGGTTTGTCCACTAAGCACAGTAACACTGACTGGTGTGCGTTTTAGTTCCACCACACTGACTTGGCCCAATGCCATCATCCTTTAATTGACAGTAAACTAACTCAGCTGACTGGAAAAAGGAATTTGTGCTTTGCAGAAAACTAAAACACATCTACTTAAGCAGATGGCAGCCTCACTTTAGTTTGTTTGTGCTGTAAATGGACAGCAGCTTTGAAATTGACTTTTTTTAAATGAACACGGTAAGTGAAAATGAACTAAAGAAATTACTGAAAAGGTATATGGATTCATTGGCTAGAAGTGAAAGAAGTGAGAGTCTAACAGAAAGCTGACAAAGTGAAATGGAGACGGAGAGAAAAGTCATTTTGTGTCTGAATGAGTCTGGTCTTTTGCCCCAGAGAATGTCACTGAAGACCCAATGTCCATTTCCATCACCAACCACTCTCCCTATCTCTCTCGTTCTTTCTCATTCATTGTCATTCCCTTTTCCTTTTAAGTGCACTTTCACCCACACCACTTGGAAATTGATTGAAACAAAATGTCACAATTATGCCCTGTAGCTCGCCGCTTCAATTATTCATCAATTAGGGGCTAGGCTCTTTTTTTTCTCTCCTCTGAGCTGATTTTTCATTCAGTTTGCTCGAGATGTATGGCTCCCCTGCTGTTAACCAGTCCAAAGTCATTAGTTTCTGGGTTTGCAATTAAACCTGATGCCTTATGCATGAGGCTCCGACTCAGTAGACACACGCAGCAGCAGCGGCGGCCGCAGCAGCCAGCGAACGAGCTAGCAAGCTCTGGAGGCGTGGATGGGAAATTAATTTGCTAGAAATGAAGTTCTCTCTTTCCCTCCCCCCTCTCTCTATCTCTCTCTTGTCTGGCAGGTTGGAACAGATGCCACTGGCTGAAGATGGAGGTGGAGAGATGGGGCAACTTTGGAGTCACAGTACAGTTTGATCAGCACTGACTGATAAGATCTCATTAGATTTACATTGAGACATTACATTCACACCAGTTTATTAGTTACACTTAGCTACAACTAATTCAGTCTAATACAACAGACCTGCAATAAATCATACCCTTATGGATGCTATATTGTTCGGTCTGTCTGTTTTAGAGAGGAGTTGAATCAGCTTTGTGATCATTTCGGAGTATTTATTGTGCTGTAAAACTGTATTGCATTATACAGAGAGGTGTTTCTATTTTTTTGCCTACACATATTGATATAAATTAGGGCAGACACAATAACCCAAACACCTAGTACAAGCAACTCAAAATATAATACGTTAATATGAATTTGAATGGTCAAACTTCATGTAGGTTAATGTTGAACAATCATGGAGGAAGAACCTTCAGAGTCATCAGTTATGTTTCATTTCTGCACTGACCTTTCAACGTTGACAAACAAAGCTGTAGTTTATACAGGTTTTTAAAGTTTTGTGAGTAGTACACAATAGTAAGCAAAATCACCATGTTCAGATCTGCTATCCAGCTGGGGCAGTGTTTACTCTGTAATTAGGAATTGTATGCAATGCAGGATTGTTTATCTCTCGAAGTGTGTATTACACTGAAGCAGGATCAGACCAGGCATTTTTCAATGATCATTGGCTGCCACCTAGTGACCACAGAGGCAAATAGCATCTGTGAGAAGTTTACGGACAAGAAAGTATACCCTGGAAACTATATTAATACACTTTACATCTAACTACAACCAGAATGTGTTCTTGAAGAGTTCTGCTGTGAAATGGGTGATTTTAACAGACATGTGTCCAAAGTTTAAGTTTCTAAAAAAACGAGATGGGATAGTGCTTTAGATCATGAATTGTACAATTGTAATAGTTTTATTTATTTTCTAGCAACACCATAGTAGGAATGTCCCTCAGTATTGAAGCACTTGTATGAACAAAGAAAGGCGCGCACTGGAATGGTCTTTGAACTCCTAATTTTCGTCTCCTGTAACATAAAACAAGACAATCAGTAGTGGAATATTAATGAGTACATTTAGAACTGTGCCGTACTAAAAATGGGAAGAACTTTAATTTTACTTAAGCATTTCTATTTTATGCTACTTTAAACTTCGTCTCCAGGACTTATCAGAGAGAAGAATTTACTTTTTTATTTCACTTAATGGGTCTGAAAGCTTAGGTTACTTTACAGATTAAACATGTTCATACTCTTTCGTCCAAGTATATGATTTTGAATGTTTATTTGATTACCATTGCAGGTTTCAAAAAATGTCGTCATACTTTTAAGTAGGGCTAAAACATTCAACCTACCTTGTTCACACTGACAAAATGCACACACTCCAGCCAGGTGGTGAGGAAGGGGTTCAGGCAGAGCGCACAGCAGCTGCCATTGGCCAACAGTTCAGGCAGGGGAGGATAGTAGGGAAGCATCCTGTGGACCAGAGAGGACATGTCCCTGTCCTGCTGCAAGACAAACCTAGCAGCTAGTTCCTGGGAAACAAAGAGTTAGCATAGTCATCATAATCAGTGTTGAAAAAAAAAGTTTAATTGAATTGTGACCGCAAGAAACTAAATTGAATTGTAAGATAACAAAACATTCACACGTGTATTAAATGTGTTTCATCTGCTGTAATTCACTGAGACTTTACCTTCAACATAAGCACCTCCACATCCTGCACTGATGACATCGGCTCACAGCGCACAAACCTGTTGTCCTCATGGTACAGCTCCTTCAGCGGCAGACTGTCAAACTAAACAGAACAATGTCCTGTGTTATTCAGTGAAGCTGGGATGGTTTTTAGATTTCATTACACAGCAATGCTCTGGTGAATTAGCTAACACAGTATACTGCACCTCAACAGGGAACATAGACAACTTGTTCCCAGCTACATCCAGAACTTGGAGTTTTGTCAGTGCCTTGATTCCCTGTGAAAGGTAAGGTAGAGTTTGGTTATGTAGCTGACACACTGTACAGTCAAAAGTACAGCGAGTATAGTATAAGAAAGTAGAAATGACACCAGCAGACACCCACCTCTGGTAGGCTGGTCAGCTTGTTTCTGGCTACATGCAACTTGGTTATTTCTTTACACTGGTACAGCTGCATTGGGAGCGAGGGTAAATTATTGGAAGTGAAGTTTATCTCAGTCAAACTTGTGAGATGACCCAGCTCAGCAGGGACCTCTTCCAGCTTATTGTCCAGCACACTGAGGTGTCGAAGCCTGGTTAAACTAATGGGACAGACAGGTTTGCACTTACATTACAGTAAGTAAAACATTATGCTGAATTATTATGGATTTAGCAACAACGCAGTATACGAAGTGAATACATTTAGCGCCACCTTCACAAGCCACAACATTAACCCTCTTGTTGTGTTCGTTCCCCCCCCCTTACTTTGGTGTTCACGGTCAAATTTGACCGGTCCTGTTTTAACTGCTATTACATTAACACAACCATTAATCATCACCAAATTTCATTTAACACCCTTACAAACTGGAAATATTGTATCAGACTACTGGTATACATGAACAACTGCAGTAAATATACAAAGAATAGACACTGAACATGTATTGTGTGTGCCAGGTGTGATCCTTCTGGGGGGATGGGTACATAAAGGCGCTGTGTGTGTGTGTGTGTGTGTGTGTGTGTGTGTGTGTGTGTGTGTGTGTGTGTGTGTGTGTGTGTGTGTGTGNGTGGTCAAGCCAGCCCCCACTTCGAAAAACACAGTCAAGCCAGCCCGCACGTTGTATTGCGGTGCGCGAGTATCCTATGCATTACGGTAGAGGCATGTAAAAACTTACATGCCTCTACCGTAATGCATAGGATACTCGCGCACCGCAATACAACGTGCGGGCTGGCTTGACTGTGTTTTTCGAAGTGGGGGCTGGCTTGACCACAGTCTGTTTACCCAGTGTTTCCTGACATGAAACGTTTTATTTCACCTTGCTATGTGTTTTTAACGTATATTAAAAAACGGGGACATTTCCGGGGACAGTTTCAACCGGGAACAGGTCAATACAAACGGGGACTGTCCCCGGAAAAAAGGGGACGTCTGGTCACCCTACAGTCTAGCACACCCTGACCAAATAATTTCCGGAGTATAAGGTGAGGTTCACCATGTCTATGTTCTATCTTAAAATGGGTTGTCTTATTTAAAAATAATGCACAAGCAGCACTTAAACAGATTTGGCTTATTTGAAGCGAATGTAGGCTTGCAGGTTTCTTGCTGTTCTGATTTTGTATCTTGTGCCGAGAGACGGGAGTCGGAGGCGGTGTGTCGAAAGAACAAACTAGACTTTTATTAGACATAAAACAGAATGTAAACAAACTCAAGCCTGGGAAAACTGACCGGGGGAAACAGGAAGTCCTGTTAACTAAGTGTCCGTGGCTCCGTGCGGAACAATACCCCCACCCATAGTTCCGTGGGTTAATTATGTCAACCCACGACACAAGCCCCCCCAGAACTCAACCATAGCCAAAATCCTCACGTCGGGGAGGAAGGACCACCCGACCCCGGCGCGCCAACGAGGGTGAGGGCCTCCCTACAGGGGGTGGGGGGCGGGGCATTGGAGGACGGCCCGACGTGGGGGCAGAGCCAACTCCATCGGCCAGGAAACGTCCACATGAGCAGGATTAATCCTGTCGACGGACACAGTCTCAGGCCTGCTACCAACGTCCACCACCAGGCTCTTGTCCCCGTGACGTATAACCTTGAACGGGCCTTCGTAAGGGGGCTGCAGGGGGCCGCAGTGGGCATCGTGGCGAATGAAAACAAAATCCGCCGACCGTAGTCCGGGGACAAAGCAAACTCTAGAGAGCGCCTTGCGTTTCTTTTGGTGACCTTAAGGCCTGACATGGTTGGAAATTGAGGGGTGAATAGAGAGGCATTCATTATTCAATCACTATTTCTTACAATGCAACTTGTGACATGTTAGAGGAACTGTAAAATCAGTGGAGCTCCCCATTCATTTGGGACATGCTGTGTTTATCTGAATTTTTTTGCTAATCTTTCAGACTCCTGCTGTCAAGAACAAAATACAAGTCTCAGTCACCAAGGCAGGTATTAACATATTTATTACACCGTTAAGAGAACAACAATACCAGAATTATACTGCAAAGTTTCACAGACTGACAGACCATAGTTTACAGCCCAAAAAAGAAATAAAAAAAGAAACAAAAAGAAAATAAATCAACAAGAAACCACAGTTCTGACATAGTAGACTGGAAAGCTCTCTAGGACACTGACTCTAGGCGATGAAGAGACCGCCCAGGGTCAGCCTACCACTAACCTGTGGTTTTCATGTCTCAATTAAGTATTGCACAACAACTTCAAATCATTTGAGCTCTTTTTTTTCACAATATTTTTCTCAAGAGAGCCCAAAAAACAAACCCTCCCACCCCGGAAGTTCAACTCACTCCCAAAAGTTTAATGCTACGGCCTTCACTTTTCACTGTTGGCCCCATACATTTCCCCAAAGTTTCTTGATAAGTAGGACATTTAAATAATATGTCCCCCTATTGTGAAAAACAGGCATGCCTAAACTGTAGCCATGATGTTCCTTTTTTGACTTTTTTTTTTACAAGGTTTTGCCTTTTGAATACCCCCTCTTTTGAATTGACTCTCGCTGACAAGTTGACAAGTGCTTTAGCTTGTCTTCACAACAGAGAAGAGAAAAGGAGAAAAAAGTGGAGGGGAAACAGGAGAGATAAAAGAGCAAGAGAGAAACATTTCTTGTCTGTCACCCTAGCTTGTACAGTATCATCGAAATAGGAATCAACAACACTTTTATTTAAAAGTAGCACATTTTTTAAAATCTGTTCAAACAATTCAAACTCTTGATGTACTCTAAAAACGCCACAGGCATAAAGGAACATAACAAAAGTGTTTTCAGGTTTTTTTTTCTCATTTCTATTCATTTATGTTTCATTTATTTATGAGGTCTGCATTGTTACCAAGTAGTGATATGGTTTTGCAGCTGTATGAGCTTCGACTTTGGGTTTTTTATTTTCCTGTTCTCTTGTGCCCATTTGGTTTAGACTAGACCAGTATCAGCGCCGCGACTGATGCTCTTATCGTGCTGTAAGAGGTAGAGTGAGACTTGTTTGCCACCGAGGAATTTGTAGCAAAACACACATAGAGGAGGGAAGAAAGAAAAAAATAGAGCTTCTCAAAGAACAATTGAACGATAATGTTTGTCTTCATTTCTTTTTTTTATCCAGGTTTTGCCCTGATATTGATGAATACACACATTACTTGTTCTATACTTTCAAATACACTAGTGTTAAAACAGCTTTGCTGTCTTTTCACAGCTTCTGAGGAGTTGCTAGTAGGGTGTCAGACACCTTTTTGGATTGTTTAACCCTTTAGAGTCGAGAATGCAGGTGTGTACTTTATTTAGACAAGAAGGGAGAGATGAGGAAGTACAGAGGGAGCAAACAGCCCTGAACCTTTGTGGGCCTCCACTTGTTCCTTGAGGTCAGAATTTGTAACGCGCTTCTGTGTAGCACCAAGGTGTTTGGGGTGAAGAGCCTTTGTGTGCGTCGGGATAAGTGCTCTATTACTGCGAATGAGAGGTTTGTTTGATTTAAATTGAAGGTTTACAACAAAGCTGTGACTTATTATCTATCGTAACAGCAAAAAAATGATGTACTTTGATATAAATAAATAGAAAAGAACTGCAAATGGCATTGTTGTGAAAGCCCTGTATGCTCACCTACTTCCGAAATAGAAATAATCTGCTTAAAGCTGAAGTGGGCACTTCATCTGACCTTTGTGTAATGAGAACATGTATAAACAAGTTTAAAAAATATCTAAAATGTTTATTTCTCCAAAAATTGGCACAGGAGTCATCAGTGTTCATTATTGCTCCGGTTAAACTGTAACACTGCTGAAAAAGTTCATTATGTTTAATCCCATCTTCTCATTTCACATAGTAAGATTAGTGCCATTGGTTTTCAGAAAGTATTAAAAATAAATACATTTTACGTCACTGTTGTGGTTTTCGAATGTGTGAACAAAACCTGCAGAAATAAATAACCAAATATATGTGTGAACAAACCTCTTTTGAAAATCGTTTTAACTCAGGATTTTGGTCCTTGGTGTCAGTCTTTGGCTGTTTTTGTTTTGTTTATCTCTTGTGTTAATACTGTGTGTTACCTGGTGCTTTGCAGTGTTAAAGCTGTTGGAGTCTACACTTCTGCATTTGGAAAGTTAGTTTGTTAGAATATTTTTTTGTATTTTTTTGTACTTTTTTTGGTTGGTTTTTCAGTTTTTCAAAAAAATAACAAGTATTTAACAAACGTTCAGTAATGTGCATGCACTGTCTGTAACTATTAAAAGAAAAAACGTTATGTTATGGCCGCTTTTGTTATCATGTTGATAAGAAAAAACAATGAGTTGGGTGATTTTACATATTTCCGACTCCCACAATCCCAAAAAATGTGAAAATAATGATATCACTACATGAAAAAATGGTTGATGAGTTATGGCTCTATACCGACAACACAAGTATGCTGAAAAAAAGCATGCCGAAATAACCTCTGTGACAGTGCAAATACATTTATGTATGTCCCTTGTACAAAACATTTAGGTTAGCATTCCGCGCAACATGCTAGTTCTCAGAAAAGATCTGGGTCGGACTCGAGTAGCAGCTCTGAGATATAGCTTGTGTCTTTTCTTGAGGACAAAGGGAAGTAAAACTTAGAGAACTACGAGGGATCTACCACTTACACACAGAATAGAAAAGCAGCTTGGAAATAAAGGTAACACTTGTTATTTTTTTATCTCTTTTTGCTAGAGAGAGAGTGAGTTATGAGGGACTTAGAGTTGTGACTGGTTGAAGTACTATGCATCGTCACAATTGTCCAACACATATACAATAAATAACCATTGGTGACACCACAGGACAGAAGTCTTAAACACCATGACATCCACAGAAAAAGAAAAGGAACATGAAGAAAGATGAAAATGTTTTTCCGAGTTGAGACAAGAGGGGGTGTCTGGGGCGCAGAATGAGCTTCCTACCGAGTCCTCCATGTTGTAGGTTTCCAGCACTAACTTCACTTCCTGTTCGAGAGCTTCTGTGACCCACCAAGCATGCACGTGCACATTGTAGTCAGTACATCCTCCACATGTGCAGTGGGCAAAGTTTTGTATCTTGTCCAATAATTCTTCCTTTAACATCCTTAAGGGAGACGGATTTGTATTTCCTAGCCCACTGACCTGGATATTATTACAAGTGAGAGGGAAATAGCATTGGTTGAACAGCTGGCTCTGCTTGCAATCTGCTGCACATATGCCCATTTCATGGCTGTCTGTGGGCAAGAGATCCAGTCCACCCCTCTCCTCTCTCCAAGCAGCTAACTTGTTTATCCATCCATCGGTTGTCTTTCAGGGTATTTAAATCTGATATGTTTCTTTACAAAGAAAATTGATGACTCATTCTGCTAGCTAGTTTTGTTCTCTTGGTATTCTGCTTAGTAAAATGAGGTTGAGTATTATCATTTCACAGGAACAGGGAGGAAATAATTCAAGGAGGAAAAATGAAAACATAAAAAAGGGGAGGTCAGGTATACTTCTCTCAAGTTCACGGCTATCTCTGCTCAGTCTCTTAATATTTACAAGAAAAAATAAGATAAGCTACAATGACAACAACATTAACAACAACAGGCACAACAACAAACGGACAACAAGAATAGCAAGTGTAACGATAAAAGGATGTCAATATTTAAATTCATTCATTCAAAACAAAGAATATCTTTGTGTTTCTTTAGAATCAAGTCAATATGACCTGATTACGGACCTCCTCCTCCTTCTTCTATGAACATACGCTGCAAGATAGACAGAAGCATTGCCATCTCTTTCTGTTAGCCAAGTTAGCTTAGTATCTTTCCAAGGCAATGTTACAGTCATGCTGTTTGTGGGGTTGAGGGCTGGATGGTTAGCCTCTGCCTCCATCCTCCGCCTGAGTGTCTCAGCGCGGTGTGCTTTCCAGGGCAGAGGAGGATGGGGTGCTGGGGGTGGAGGAGCGAGGCGTGGCAGCAGGGGGGGTTGCAGCCGGACTCCCAGTCCCACTGCTCGGGGTGCAGGCGGAGGAGCTGATGGGGGCAGGGGTCTCTGACCCCGGCACTCCACCCTGCTGCTGGCTGGCCTGCTGCTGCTGCTGGGCCTGGAGGGTCTGACCGCAGACATGGTGGTGCTTCTCCCAGTCCTTATGCTGGCAGAAGGAGCCGCAGTAGCGCGCCGTGTTGCAGCCGCTGCACGTCTCACTGGCTTTACGGCCACAGTTCCAGCAGCTCTGAAGGAAGGATAGAGAGACAAAGGTAACTAACAGGAAAATAAAACAAAAAGTATTTACAGTGCTGAACTGCGAAAGGTGTCCTTTTTGTTTGATTTAATGTGTCTAATCACACAAAACAGACACCACAATAACAGAATAGGTCTCTCCTTTTACAACACTTAAGCTTAAAACAAACCACAGATAGATCAAAAACCCATCTCTGATTACATCTAGGGCCTCATAGATCTTTAAAAGCACAGGAAGAGTGTGTCAAGGCGGCTGCAGAGCCACAGGAAACAGGAGAACAAGGATAAAAACAGCTTCTAAAAGTTTTCCTCTAGGGCGCTTCCCTCTCATAAACATCACTACTGCAATTAATGGCAGATGTGAGACATATTTCCATCTCACTTAACTGATTAAACGTCTAGGCCTCTAATGGTAATTAGAAAATGGAAGCGCCTTCTCTTGTATCCTCTCGGCTGAATTGGTAACACCTTTATAAACATGCTAGCTACTCGGTCGGAGGGAAATAGGAAGCAGGAAAGCGAGGGTAATTGATACTTGATTAACCTGGTTTCGCTTCACTTTGATCACTCTGCTGACTATAAATTAGTTAGATTTGCAGGACACTTACAAAAAAGTTTACTAATCAAATGATAAATAAGAAACATACACTTATGTATGAGAGAAGATCCCCTATCATCAACAGCTTGTAAATAAAGCATATCAGAGTGACAACATAGAAATACCAATACTACCAAACAAGAGGCGATGACAGTTTTCATGATTTGTTTGAAATAATGAGGCTACAACTTAGGATGTTTCCTAACCTCGCTGGAGTCCTCCTGTTGGTTGATTATGGAGACCGCGTCCTCCGCCGCCTGCCGCTTTGCCTCGGCTACCGTGCGCTCCATCTTGGCCCGCTCGCTGCTGATCATCTCGTGAGCCTTGCGCTCTGCCTCCGTAACGGCTTTCTGCAGCTCTGACACGGCCTGTCGCTTCACCTCATTCACGGCCTCTTCTGGAAACAGTGTGGAGACAGAGGAAGTCAAGCCTCCCGCACCTGTAATGTAGTTTGCATTGTATCATCCTGACATTGGGAATTTATTTTCAATGAGTACACTGCTGAATTAAATAATTCACTGATGTTTTTTCTTTTGTCCAAGGTTAAATATTTTCTATTGTTCAATAAAACATTTGTTATGAATTAGCTGTAAATTAGCTGTAAGTAGTATCTAAGATTATGCCTTTTACAAAGATGAGATAAATCTGTAACACATCTGAAAGACAGAAACCACAATAAAACCAATGCTTTCACTTGTTTTTACATGAGGAAGAAATCTGAGAAAATACATGCTTTGTACATCTGGAGATGATGAGGAGGGCAGGGAAAACATTATGTAGCATTTGTATTCCAAGATCAAGTGCACGTGGCACCCCTTGAGATACACAACATGTATTTAGACATCAATTTAAAAATGTGGTGTATATGTGATAGCAGGTATTTTAACCTTTCGTTAAGGCATTGGGTTGACGTCAACGTTTACAGGAGAAAGGACCTTATTTGATTGAAATGTCGAGCAAAATAAATGGATATTTTTTCTTCTTATTTGAAAAATAACCTCAAGTCAACAGCATAAGTGAAATTACTTCCAGGTAATCAGTCAGAAAACGTGCTTTTGAGATGAAGCAATGTGTTATTTTATACATGTTTTGTGTAATAACCCTGCCGTGCGGGTGTTAAGCGGTGGAATTTCGATCGAACGTCAAAGCAAAAGGAGGGTTTTTTTGTTTGCTCCCATCAAGCCTGTAACTTAACTAATTGTGTATGCAAATCAGGCAATTTATATTTAAATTATGCATTTCCATTGTGATCCCAGAGGCCCATGTGGTGAGGGGAAGTGGGAAACCGGTAGGACACCGCGCAAGGTGCTTGAATATTTATCACCAACTGTAAACATTTTGCCTATTTCAAACAGATGTATTCACCACGGCACTCCATTGTGTTAAAAATCCTATTTTGCAATCCTCCCTGGGTCACATTTAAATCAGTCTCCCAGCCAGAATATATGCAACTGAAGTGAAAAGGAATACTGAGAAGAATGTGGAGAGAATGAGAAATAGCTGCCATCGTTTATCCTACAGGCAAGAGATAAATACCGCTTTATGTCTGACAAATATGCTTCTCTTTATTTTCATTTCCTTTGTACACATTACACATGTATTACAAATATAAAATCTGTTTTCAATATCTGACAGAATGTGGGCTTTTTCTAAAGACAAAGACATTTTCTTTCCATCGTGATTGAGCTGAATTTTCCAACCAGGGGGGTTCTGTCTTTAACCTACTGTGCTGCCTGATGTCATGGAAATTGCCCCAGTGTCGTGTGATATATGCCTTGTGCATGGAATTGTGATTACACACCAAATGCCTTAGATGGAAGATCGATCAAAGCCGGAGAGAGGAGGAGAGTACTGGAGAGCAGGCACGGTCCCGATGGTGATACTCAATTCAATTTAAATGCATATTACTTGTTCTGAGTATCTCACACATCATGCTTGGTCAAGCAAGGGGACAATTTCCCTTTCTCCAAGGGGTTTAAAAGCAGATATACTGTATCACTGACTGGGAATACAAAGTAGATTCCATGAGCGCCAAACCCTCAGCGGAAAAGCCTTTCAGCTTTTCAGCTTGGCCATAATGGTGATTGCAGCTGTGCTCATGAGTTTAAAAAATGATGCTTGTGTACCCTTAAAATATAATGGCAACTAATGAAAGCTGTTGAAGCAACAACGAGTTTCAACACTTGATCTTATCTGGCACTACATTTTACAACACAATTGCTGAATAGAATAGCTGCAGTGTCTGTCTCTGAGGGGACTGCCAAAAGCAAAAAGATACCAAATCTAGCTACTGTACTGTTAACAGGGGAACCGCTGGACCAGCTGTTAAAGCTACTTCTGTCCCTTATTTGACTGGAGCAATAAAACGTTTTACAACCTGACATCATATTTGGAAAGTGTTGAGTGTGGTGGTGAAACTCTTATTACTGTATCAAATATAACATATTCTCCAAGCGAAGCCTTCCAGGGAAAGAGGAGGCAGACACCAGACTACATCAGGATGAGAGGGGAGAGTGGGGTTTAAAGGAGCGCCTCTCATCCACTTCAAGCCTTAAGTCATGTAGGTGAAGAAGATTGACCTATTTTCTAAAAGACAAAATGTCTTAAATATGGCATAGAGATAAAGAGAAAAAGTGTGTGCATGTCTGTGTGTGTGTGTGTGTGTGTGTGTGTGTGTGTGTGTGTGTGTGTGTGTGTGTGTGTGTGTGTGTGTGTGTGTGTGTGTGTGTGTGTGTGTGTGTGTGTGTGTGTGTGTGTGTGTAGTAGTAGTAGTAGTAGTAGTAGTAGTAGTAGTACGGTAGGTACGGTACGGTACGGTACGGTACGGTACGGTACGGTACGGTACGGTACGGTACGGGTACGGGTACCGGGTACCGGGTACCGGGTACCGGGT
>NW_011354226.1:198594-208801 GCF_000735185.1 Notothenia coriiceps | reverse complement strand
CATGAATAGCAATAATTGAGGAATATATTTATGTGTGTGTGTGTGTGTGTGTGTGTGTGTGTGTGTGTGTGTGTGTGTGTGTGTGTGATGATGATGATGATGGGAGGGCTGCTCACCAGCTTTTTTCCAGATCTCTTCAGGAACGTAGCCAGACACAGGCCGGTGCACCATCTCCCTGTGAATTTCTGGGAAGAAGCAAGCACAAAGGCAATCAGAGATAACATTACAAAACAAACATTCATTTGCCACTGATGCAATAAACTAATAAAATGTTGAGTGGATCAGGTTGTCAGTAGGCAGCTATATGTTCAACAGCCTGTATCATGATAACTTAGATAACATGGCTTTAAGAGTAGAAGACCTAAAATAGACAACTGGCAAACTCTTATGTATACCAAGTATATTTCTATTGTGGTGTGAGCCAAATTACCAACTCAATTTGAGTATTAGGTAACCTTTCTGAATATGAAACTTGAAAGAAAATCAATACAATTAATACCATCACTTTACATAGGACACAAACCAGCTAAGAACAATGGAATTATTTTTTAAAGCCATTAGTTATTCATGTAAGAGCTTCTTTTATGGTGGTTTAAAACTACATATTTAAAAAAAGTTTCACCTCAAAACATGTGTTTTAAAATACATATTTGATCTATTTGTATAAAATGATAAAAATGAAAGTTAGTCTATAAAACAAGGGGGCATGTTGTCATACAATGATGGAAACACTGACATAACTTACTGGAACATGGCTTTAAGCTGTCCTGTTATTTAATACATGCACACTACAGTATGTGTGATCTGTTACCTGGTGTGGCATTTTCCTGGGCTGTCGGGCTCTGCTGCCTCGACTGCCCCCCCGCGGCGCCCTTCTTCAGCTCTTCGGTGTCGCTGTATCTTCTGATCCAGTAGTTGAGCTCCTCGCGGTCGGCCTCCTGGCAGCGCCGCAGAACTGTCAGCGAACGCCTCGTCTTCTCCACCATGTCCATGATGCAGTTCAGCAGCTGGGGTGACAGGGAGCGGACAAGGCGCTGAGTTTACATATAGACATGGAAGGATTGATTCATATTAAACAAGGGTATTGGTGGCAGGCAGGGTTATAAATGAAAGCCAACATCTGTAATGTTATTATTAATAGTGTATAATAATAATAATAATAATAATAATAATAATAATAATAATGAATTATAGAGTTCTGTATATGATGAGAAACACCCTCACCCTTGAAACACACATCTCCACTTGACATCATACACTATCACTTCAGTTAGTTATACATTATGTGATTGAGTGATTCCATTTTAACTGCATATCAACAGGTGAGGTGAAACAGCATCGCAAATGTGGCACTAGATGTTTCATATTTCCAGTAGTATGAACATGCAGCTGTGTTTCATGTTAATCCTGAAGGTGAACAAGCAAGCAACAAAGCAATATTTACATTGTTTGTTTACATGCAAGCCTGCACATAAATAAAACCCTGACTAGTAGTCTATGCATGTGATGTCAAAGCTTTACAGCAGTTAGCAAACACACGATTTCTCTTAGGAGTGTAACATAGACTTAAAGACTATGTGATGTATAACAAATAGATAATCTCAAATTATTAGATAATCTCTTTTACTTAAGATATAGTAATAAAAAAATGTTATTACTTTTCTTACATGGTCAAGGTGTTTCCACTCCTCAGCCCACTCTCTGTCTGTCAGCCTGTGGTCAATCACTTCCTCCTGCCTGGTCCCTGTGTGCATACCTGTAAGAGAAGATAGATAGAACGATAAACCGAGAGGATCAATGTAACATCACTCCATCGCTTCATCCATTCATCATTTGATCCCAGGTTGAAACTCTCTGACCATCCATTTCTTTCTCCTCCCCCCTTACTCCCCCCCTCGACTGAGCTTCTAGTCCCGAAGAATCATCCATTACAAGGCGAGACATGCTTAATAACTCTCTTATTTTTAGAATGAAGCCACCATCGTCGTTGCAGCTTCATCAAGCCTTGATCTGTGCAGACAATGTCTCTAAATGACCACACTGTGCCTCAATGTATTTCTGTCCGGTATATCCAACAGTGTATTACTTCAGAAGGACGATTGTGTGTCTGCTAAGCCGACACGCATCCACCAGACTCAAGTGCCAACTGAGTGATTATCAGTATTATAAAAATGGATACGGATCTCAGCGGTATAAAAAGAATTGAGAAGCATAAGATATGATGTAAAAATGATGTAACTGTTGTAACGGTTTACTTTTGTATATATGCAATCCTCTTAGTGTATCTCTTTGTTTTATAGAGTGAAAGCTTTGGAAGACACACACACACACACACTTAAATGCACCCTCCATTCTCCCCCATGTCCTCACCGATGGGCCTGGGCCTCTCCCGGATCTCCCGTTGGTTGGAGGCGGGGTGTCTGTAGTTGTCCCGGTAGTGATGGGCGATGGCCATGTCGTCCAGCCTGTAGTGCTGAGGAGGGATAGGGCCGGGGTGGGGCAGGCCGTTGGGCTGGTAGGCGAGCCCATTGGATGGGCTGAAGCGCTGGGCGGGGCTTATGGTGCATGGCCTCTTGCTAGGGTGAACATCAGGGTGCAGGGCGCCATCTCGCTCGAAGCCGTTCTCTTTGGTTCTGGGTGGAGAAAGACAGATAAACCAAACTTGAGTATTACCCTCCATGTTAATTTCTTTTACAAAGAAAGTTTTTTAAATAATAAGAATCCACATTAGGATCATACAGTATTATTCTGACCTACTGACAAAAGATAAAATAGGACTAGATATGAGACTAAATGCCTGAAACTCGGCAAACAACTAAAGATCTATTAAGGCTAAAAAGCAGAAATAGCTATGGCAAAAAAAAGGGGAAAGAGGAGAGGAAACAAGCACAAATAAGTGTGATGTTAATATCAAACCTATTCAGTAAAAAGATGTCTTATTCAGAAATAGGTTGTTACAGTTCTTACATACACAAATGAGACTTGAAACAAATCATCACATCAACTCTTTGCTCCTGTGCGCTGTAAAGGCTTGAGTTGACCAGCTAACAGACAAAAGATCTACAGAAAGGCTGTTTTCTTTCCAGGAAACATTGTGGAATTATTTCATGGAAACCTTGTCCATTCATCTATACACACACATACATTAAAGTATGCACTGACACAAATTACAGACACATACATGCCCTCTAAAGTAGCTGCCAAGGGATCAGGTGACATTTTGTAAGCCTTCCTCTGAAGATAAATGTGGCCAGGTGTGTTTGTGTGTGAGCATGTGTGTCTATATGTGTGTGTTCTCAGCTTTGTCAGCTTACAGTTAAATCTTGCCAGCCTCCCCCCACTGTCTGCAATCCTACACTTCTCTCTGTCTTTCTCCTCCTTCTCCCCATCCCTCTCTCCGATGAACAGATTGAACTTCTTAATGAGCTGTTTTTATGGGCTCCTAATGCTCATCCACAGCTCTCCATATGCTCTTTCCCTCCATCCGCCCGTCTCTCGCTGCCTCCCTCGACTCATCCATCCATTCTTCTCTCCCCCCCCAAACCACACTCTTATCTCCCTAGCCTTCCTGCTGCAACAATGTTTATATCTACAGGCACCGGAGTGCACACACACCCACAGTCACCTACACAATGCACTGATGTGTGCTCACATCTTTAACCTACTGTCGATACAGACATGGGCCGAATTTGCATATGCCAATGCGGTGACATTTTAATATGTTTATTTATTTACAGATACAAATAGTTAATATTAAATAACAAAAACCACTGTCTGGACCCCTGCTCTCTCATGCATGCAGATAAATATTGGACATTCTCAAATAGTGAATGAACATGTTTTACTACCTCTTCTGATGAGAGACCAATTTCTTCACTTGTAACAGTGAAGACATTTTAAAAAAAGTACATTTATAATTTTTTTGTGAAATAAAGCTCATTTTTTTCTGCTCCCCTTTGTTGCTACACACATTTCAAATTGAAAAGCATTTCGCTTTAAAAAGATAAATTAATAGGTTATAGTGCATGTTGTTAATGGTATTCGAGCTGTGGAAATGTGCTGAATTATACTGGATCAACCATAACAGTACAGGTACCAGTGATTTTACAATCCTATCTTTTATTTATTCAGCTTTGTTAAAAAAATGGTGTTATGCAGGTTTTTTTTGCCCCTCATATGCATATTATATGGTGCAATATTCTTGGTCTGGTTCCTGCAGACCATGGTATTAATCAGAATGCATTGATGGTTCATTGTTGTATGTAATTAAGGATTCCCATTCAAATTCCAATATTCCGACACAGGGCTCCAATAAGTAGGAGCGCAGAGCAGAGGTAAGCAGAAAGCAGAGGTGCTTAGCCAGCCGTATTGGAGCTGTAGCCTCATCTGTAAGTGTTATCAGCCCATCTCCCTAGGCACACACACACACACACACACACACACACACACACACACACACACACACACACACACACACACACACACAATCTGTACAGAGGTGCACATATGAACCATAGTCATGCCTTCACACTGAGTAGAGAATCATACACACACACACATTCACAGACAGTCCACATTTGTTCACTGCATACAGATGCCTCCTTTTTTTTCTCTCTCTCCATATATTATATCTCTCTTTCACATTTACACGCACACCTTTCCCCCTCAGCTCACTCCCTTATGCACCAGACGGCCTGCAAATATGCAGGTATTACAGAAAAAGTCTGCCTATCCGACTGTTGGGGGAAAAGAGAGGTGAGAATTATTAATATTGCTTTTGGCATTTTTGTCCCTCAGCAGATAAAAAAAGTACATTTTCCTCTCTCCTGCCTGTATTAAAAAATATAGACCCCCGGAGGATTATTATTTATTTCAAAAGACTATGCACATATTGTGCTCGAAGCATAGGCTCAAACTCATAACAATGCACAAAACAGCAATGATTGCAAACATCTGTTTTAAGAAGATGCTTATTAACAGAGAATATTTGTACGATTCTATAGCTAATTCAAGTTTTTTAAGTCTCCCTTCCAAAGAAATGTAGTCATATTGCAGCTCCACCAAAAGTAATGTACTTTATTGGGATGGGAATGAGCCACAGTGTTAAACATGCACACATGCTCGCGGTTGGTCTGGCAGGTTTTCTGCTCGTTTCCGTTTCTGGAGCTCCGAGGAAGACCGTTGAAAAGAGGACTAAAGGTTTTCACAGCGATGTGTGTTCCTGGACGGCACGTCTCAGTGCTTGTCCATTAGAGCAGAGAACATTGAGTCATTACCAAAGTCCGTGACAACAAACGGATGTAATGATTTGGCTGCGGTAGGGTGGGGAACTAATGTAGAGAAGAGGCACACACACAGGCGCACACACCCAATCCAGTATTGAAGCACATGATAACTTACACAGAATACATTTTCATTGACGTATTCACACTTTTCATTAATACACATCTGTCTCCCTTCCTTTTTTTATCCTCAGTGTGTGTATGTGTGTGTGTTTGGGAGGGTCTATATTTCCCATTGCCTCCTCTCCTCAGTTCTGGCCCATTAAAAGCAGGAGCCTGGAGCTGAGATGTCCAACGGAGCACGTCATGAGGCCCGATGGCGCACTGACAGACACTTCCCATACATACACTAACACATCACATGATTGCCTTGCATTGGCTCAGCTTGTGTCTGGAGTGTTGTATGGGTTTATGCAGGCAGACTCAAAGGGATTCATGCATGAGCTAAAAAAGGAAAGAAACCCTCAGATGCTTTAATGTCTGGAACTGGTAAATGTATGAACAGAAAGAGTCCCAAACCGGCAACATAATGTTCTAACTTTCTAACCTGTCTGGCGTCCTTCTCTTGCCGTTCTCGTTGACGTCCAGCAGGAGTTCGGAGGAGTCCACAGGGGAGGTGGTGCTGGTGTCCAGGAGCAGCTGCTCGTGCTGGGCCAGGTACTGAGCGGGGTTCTGCTTTGCCAGCCTGGCACAGTGCAGCAGCTCCCTCTGAAGAAGCGGCAGGTTGGCCTACACAAGGAAACAACACTGTTTAACCAGAGAGAAAAATAACAACTGTGGAGTATTTTTCAAACAACGATTTCCTGTAGAGAAGCAAGAATAGAATCATCAAATCTGTTTTTTGCCTTCAAACACTTTGCCCCTAGTCACTGACTAATTCGCAAAAAACTGAAAATAATATGTCAGATTCTGAGCTGAGCCGATCTAATGTAGTGAACAGATGTATATTATTGTAAGGGAAACATTATAATAAAGTATAAGGAATGCATTTTAATAATAATTTTTTTTCAAGGTTAATCAAAATCAACTCAAGCTCTCAAAAAGAAATCTGCTGTTAAAGTTGTCTTCAGGTACAAAATATAATATGTTGTTGATTAATTATGTCACAAGATTCATGTTAGAAATCACGGATGTGACAAGATCAATTTAACCATGTTGAATCATTCTTTTGATATGAAACTAAACTTCATATTGCCTTTAAACCACATCAAATATGTTGTATACCAAAAGCTTTCCCCCAGCCTTTGCAGTCCAAAAACACCAATTTGAGGTAACAAGAGCTCCATTTCTCCACATCATCTGACCCCTGTTTGCTTTACCACTGAACCATCACCACTTCCTGTGACACCGAGTGCATTAGCACCCACAGAGTTTCTCTGAGACATGTACGTTTTTTTGATTATAGAGAAACAGTAGCTATTTTCAATCTCTTCGACATAACAAGGGGGTCTGCTTTCTTGTCAGGAGTTACAGGGTCATGCAGGTATGTGCGTGTCGACTTCAAAGACATCTGATGGGGTGTGTTTTGAAGCAAGAAGATGAAAGTGTTGCGTCAGGCAGGTTCAGAATAAGAGTGGGGGCTTTTTTGGAAAGGTACATTCATCACAAGAGCCTTTGGAGAGGCCATCTGTACGCTTCAGGTCTGTAAATCTTTGTTTTGTCATCAATAACATAATCTCTTGCTTTGTTTTATCCTTTCCTTTCTTCGCCCCCAACCTGCATTAAATTACAAATTTGCCTCCGTTTCATGGACTCTTCCGTGATGTCTTTGCCAACTGCATACAGAAATACTACTTGCAAAACATAAAAATGATTTGTTTAGTGGGATTTATGTTTTATAATCATATGAAATCCCTCTCCAGTAATTGGCTGCTATGAAAGAAATGCAGAGCGCTGGCCTTCGTTTTACCTGCTCGAGTTAATGGTCCGTTAATAGTTTATGATCGTAATTACCCTCTGAAAAGAAGCATCAAATAGATTGCTTTGACCCCAGTGAACTCATCTTTCATTAATTAGAGGTCATCCCAATTGTAAGAGATGGGGGATGCATTAACAAAAGGACTGATTCAAGAAATGCAGACCGCTGAAGAGACTGGATCATTTTTCCCACGACAAAGTACGGCCATTTGCTTCCGTTAGGTAACCAACATCTGCACTTGCATAAAGGGAACATTTCAAGTAGTGTTCAGCAGCCACAGCTAAAATCAGCACAGGATGATTTATTGTGAAAATACTGGAGCTGTCATTTTGTCAAACGGAGCCAAAAAACTATTCAGAATATGCCACGTTCAGGATATGCTGCACTTCATCAACTTTCCTTTTCTCTGTAATTTGCAGTTGGAGTAAAATCTGGGCGACTTAGTTTTTTGCATCTATATATATTGTCCTATTTCAATTATTTCCTATCACCACTTTCTCTGTCTCTCTCTCTTTGGTTAATGATTGTACACCTCAGTCTCACAGCACTCATTTCATTTCGGCATGACACTAGAAAAACAAATCACTTGACAGATTTAAAAAAAGCTCGTCTTTAAGTTGAAAACAGAGAAACATTGTTTCTCTGGAAGCCCGTTGTCTCGTGTTTGTAGGCCTCCCGCCAACACATCACGTCACTGGCGCTGTGTGGTTTATGATTGCCTCCTTCCAGTAAAGAGTCCCAACCAATTTGCGGTTTAGTATTAAGAGAAGGGGAAAGGAGTTGAGTGGGTTTGGGTGGGGGGTGGGGGCGTTGGAGGGGTCGGCTCAGTCTAACATTAGCGTAATGAAAAACTCTGAGCCTTGACGCGCATTGTTGCAGCTGTGCTTCGACGCACCTATAAAAACTCCCCTACACCTCCAACCGCTCGCTGCTGCCATATGTTAGCTGACATTAAAGGCTCCGCAGTGGGAAGACACTAAAATTAGACTGGGGAGAGTGAGAGGCAGAGAAGGAGCGACGGAGGGAAAAAAAGAGTTGCATCTTTGATTCCGCAGCCATCCCAGTGATACACTAACCATCTGGCGAGGAGAGGAGAAGGGAAGGATGGACTGGAGGATGGATATATGGGGAACAGCAAACAGAGAAGAAGGAGGATAAAGACAGAAAGATATGGGGGGAGAGCAAATAAGCAGAAAGCAGAAAAGATGAAGAAAACATGAGAATAAGGGAGTGATGTGAGGGGGGAGACAGGGAGACCCTGTTTGTGTCTTTAACAGCCAGTAACAGCTATTCTATTGGGACCAAATATCACATTCACGCAGGACCTCAGTGGATAATAGGCTTGTGAATGTCAGCTCACACATGCACACATCTGCAAATGCAGCCATGCACACGTATACAGGCAGCGCAGAGTGTGATGATTCTGTGCTCAGGGAGAACCGACTGTCTTGTTTTTACAAATAACATTAACCTCACGCCTGTCAGTCAGATACCCACAGATAGAGCAGGGAGGGAGGGATAGATAAGGGATGGGAAATAGACACAAAAAAGGAGGTAAACAGAGAAAATAAGAAGGTTTGAGGGAGAACAAAAAGAAAATGGAGAAAACAAAACAGAGCCAGTAATAGAAACAAATGAGCTCAGTGTTATATGTCATGCTGATCCCTGCTCTCCATCTCTCAGCTCCACACTGATATTGATCTCAGCTTCATTGAGACCCCATAACACTATCTGAACTGCTGCTGCACAGTACATCCCTCAATATAAAGCCCCAGTCCCATTTGTCATCTTTGACTACCAAAACAAATCATAGCGCCCCCGCCGCCAGTTTCACCTCCAGACTGCTTTAGCTCCTCAAATCCTGCAGACATTCAGAATGTGCCCCTATCTGACACAAACAGCCCAAATGCACATAAATGGCCTCTATTTTACCTGTAGATACAAACAGAAAACCCACCATCCCTCTTCATTCTTATCTACCAGACTGAATAAAGAGATGGGAGCTGTGCTGTTTTGACTGAAAAAAGACGACCATTGACAAACGGGCTGAAGCAAGGGCAGGCATGGCAGCTTAAAAGACTGCTTCCTTTTTCGGTGAAATACCACGCTAATGGCTGAAAAATAGGGGGAATACTCTTTTAAAAACGTGGCTCAGCTGGATAAAAACAAGTCAAGGACAAAACAAGCCTGAAAGAGGTTGAGGAAACGCGCATGAAAGGGGATGTCGTCTTCTGGCCAGAACCACACTCATTGTGCTCTGTTCCAGGGCACATTTCTTAAAATAACAACAACAAAAAACAACTTCTAATATTTCACAGATGATGAATTAAGCTGCTATAGCTTAGGGTTAAACTGAGGTAAACTAACAGAGTAAGGTCAGACTCAGTATTAAAATGATTTATGAAACTTTTAATTATAGAGAGACGGAAAGTAAAAAGGGATTTGAGAGCAGAATTAGAGACACAGTGAGAAGGAAGAAAGAGAGATGGTGGGAATAGGTACAAGAGACAGATAACAAGATATATAAGGGAGAGAATAGGGCTGAATATCATGAACACAAGTATGCACATCTGGATCTGTGCTGGTTAAATGGTTTCCAGATTTGGTGGATCAGGGAGGCAGGCAGGCAAACTTCTTTCGTAATTGCATATTTCAGTATCTACCTTCAGAAAGGGTATGACGAACGGCCGCAGAGGGAAGTTGGTGGCTTCTTGGAGCTTGGAGTGAAATTCTTCGATGGTTAGGGTGGAATTCTGGAGGAGAGAGAGAGAGAGAGAGAGAGAAAACACATGAATCCATGTGGAAGGCATTAAGTGATAATATTACTTATTGGAAGCCAAGCTATATCCTGGCCTGGATGTTTCGGGCTCTCTAATAGGAAGCATATGGGCAGGCCGCAGTGAAAAGAGCCCACAAAGCAGACATTTTTTTCAATTAACAAAACAAATGCAATCAAAAAAGGAAGAAATATGCTTAACTTTGATTATATATGCAGGAATATGTCCCC
>NW_011354226.1:198066-198566 GCF_000735185.1 Notothenia coriiceps | reverse complement strand
GAATTATGTACATATTTATCTTAATTGTTTGTTGACTTCTTACTTTAGCTAAGGCCTGCTTGTCTGCTATTCTGAATAAAAGAAAATATGATGTGTTCATTTTTTGGAGTGCATTCTAAATACGTCCTATTAATGAATACGGTTATTGCAGCTTTGCACAGTACATTAGAAAACTGTAGCCTTTTTGATTGAAATACAGCCTCCTATCATCAGAGGCGAGGTAATATATGTTCCTTCTTCATTGCTTTTCTGTTATTTCCTTCACTCTGATATTCATTTGGATGTTTAAACACATGCTCTATGTTGAATCAATATGTTACCAATAGCTGCAGAGCAAATAAGAACAAACATATAAAATCATAGAAAGTGCAGAACAGGAGGAAGTAGTATATTTAGTGTGAGGGTATTTCTGTAGCTGAAAACAGTGTGTGGTGCATGTGGGGGGTCCAAAGTGGGTTATACGTTTCAGTTTGTCAAACCCAAACAAAGTCCCCCCCCCC
>NW_011354226.1:183020-198042 GCF_000735185.1 Notothenia coriiceps | reverse complement strand
CTCACATTAACGGCTGACACGACAGCGTAGGTACTATTTTGAATCCTCAACATTTCACAACTATTTCTAGAGCATAGAGGAAGAGTAAAAAGGAGAGAAGAAAGAGGAGAGAGTGCACTTGGGAGAGAGTGCGCTCCATCACAAGCAAAAATACAAACAAGGCAAAAAAGAATCAAGCGAGACGGAAAACATAAAAAGAAAAGCAGCAGATATATTTGTCCTCCCCACTCTGTCGGTGTTATTTCCCAGACCTGAATTTTGTTACATTCAGCCTTACATCTGTTCGCCCAGATTGCGTAGGGGCTGTTCTTGACAGCTAGAGAAACCTCCCGAGTCTCCCTCTCTCCCTCTCCCCAGCACACAAGCAGCTAATTAACGGTGTCACTCTTTTCAATAAGGCAAGGGGAGGGACAGAGAGAGAGGAAGAAGAGGAGAGAGAGATATGAGAGGGGGGAGGCAAAACGACACAGGAGAGGCATGTGCGTATGCAGACGGTGAGAATAATAAACATAGAGAAGCCAAAAAGAAGGCTATGCTCTGTGAGGCTAATTAAAATAATTCCACCCTCCGTTTCCTCCGCCTCTTCCTCCTCTCTGCACAACATTCAATCCCTATTTCTGTATTCCCCTGCTCGTAAAGTCAAATCTTTTCAGATCACATAGACGTGTAGTTAATCTTCAGATTTGCACATGTATTTTATATTATCTTCATATAAACCATGTCAGCTAAGCCGCAGGAAAACATCTGTCAGATCAAATCTCTGTTGGATGAATGTAGTTTGATGTTTGCAGGTTTTATTTTGGATTTCCTGTATTTCAATGATTGTTTTTCTTTGCATTCATGTTGTTTATATACTTTATTCAACTCTAAATTATGTTGTGAATCTCCACACACACATCTCCTGGATATTAATTTGGGTTAGAAGTGTGATTATCAGTAATGCTTTAATTTGTGCAAGCCTTAAAGCTACAATCAGTTTTTTAATTAGCTTAATAAATAACGTTTTAATATTGCAACATGTTAGGTTGTCAGACACCTGCACAATAGTGATAACATTAATTTGCTGTTAAAATAAAGTGTAATCTCTATTTCACGTGGATCTGATATTCCCTGTTGTTGAATTTAAATAAGTCTAATCAGGCTGTAGTCTTTTAGGTTGATGTTATTCTTCGTCCCAGCAGACAGCCCAATGCCATACATTGGTCAGGCCTAGTTTTTCACTGAATAATGGGCTGTAAAATACTTATAGACGTTGATGCTGGAGGCAGGGGTTCACAAATCTCTGTTTATTTTACACTTATGCCTGAAGGACCAGATGGGTTAGATTTCTGACATAAGAACATAACAAAGTCTTAAAGAAATACCCCTGAGGCTTTCGTAATCAGCGATAAGTATTTCAAAGTATTTAAAGTAATCATCTCTATGACTGACAACTAACCTGACACTGTTTCATCTGTTTAGTTCAGTAAACTCCTGCCATCTGGTGCAGCTGAACAAATCTTAAAAATGATTCTCAAATGGCCGACTAATGGATTGACGGATTCCTGCTAACTTAAGGACCGGAGTCACCTTTCCCTGTGAGCCCTTTGAACTAACGCTCACATGCACAGAAGCCACTCACCACTAGTCCCAACACTAACGTGCGGACCCGCTCGCCGATTTCAGGTGAGATGTCGTTGCCAAACTGCTGTAGAGTTGTGAGGAAGCGCTTGAGCTTGCTGAGCTGCCGGGCGCCGCAGGCCGGGGGCAGCTGCTGATTGGCCAGCGAGGAAGAGGAGGAGGAGCTGGGACCATTGCTGTAGCCGTTGGGAGGAGACGGAGCGCCGTTTAGCGCCGTAGGAGAGTGGCTGCTGCCGTTGGTTACTGCGTGAGACAAGGACATAAAGTGTTAAGAGAAAGGACACCAAATTGTTTCACAAACAAAAAAAACGTTTGATTTATTTTTCATTTACATTGTGCAAACTGCTTTCTCTCTTGCTCTATCCAAATGACCCAAAACAACCTAAAATCCCTGACTGTGTTTACCAAACACCAACAGAGGAAACAACATGCGTCAGCTTCACTGAGACCAAACCAGTGATTTGGAATGATTTACATTCCCCTGAAAAAAAATCACAATCCTCGACATTTGTTTCCAATCATTGCGGCTTGTTTGATCCTTTGTGGCGTCCTCTCAAAAAAACCCAAAAGGCTGCATTTGGAGACATGCTGCCTCTCTGCACCTCCTTTCCCCTTTCCCTCCCTCCCTGCAGTCTAAACAAGCAGAGACAGTGTGACCCCCGTCGTGCCAGAGCATGGCGTGTGTGTGTGTGTGTTGGGGGAGTTGGTGTACAAAGAGATACAAGGCGGCATAAAGCTTTCTCTCTAATGAGATTAGGGTTTGACTAGCGATCCACTCACTCCCCCTCTGGCTCCCGTCCAAAGCCGCCACTGTAAAGAGAGACGAGATACTCAAACTGCATCTGGTAACAATTACATCGGGTGGAAATCAAAGCATACTGCTTTGTTAAAACCTTCGGCAAGCGTAATGAGAGAGCCAGGCCTTTCCTCCCTCATCGCACGGAAGCCCCGATGTTAATTGTGGAGTGTGAGCAACAGAGAGAGAAACAGACTGATACAAAGAGAGAGGGAGAAAGTAAATACCAAAGAAAGAACTAAATAATGCCTCTGCTCCAAAAAAGAAAAACAGAAATACTATCGCAGAGTTGAGTGCTCTGAGCATTTTGAACCACAAGGCCTTTGATTCTTTGATTCTAGTGCTCTTCATGCAAGTGGTTAAGTGTGCACTTCTAAGTGAATACTAGGGTGTAATTTGCTCGTCACAGGCTATGTGCGCGTCGTGGCAAAGCTCCAACAGTGTGTAAGCGTGGGTGTTAAGGAACTTGTTGGGGGAGTTGGTAGGAATGATTGCAATTTGAAAAAAAGGATCAATGCATAGATGTTAAAAAGATCTTTTGATGCTGATGGAATTCGATTATTGGGTTTAACGCAACCATAAAGTAAATATTCTCAATTGTGAGTGCATGTATGTCTGCTCTGTTTCGAAGTAATGTGCTTTTTACGTACAAAGGTGGACTTATACTTCTACAGTGACACCTGCTTCTGCATTCTGCTCAGCACTACATTTCACATGTTGACACATCACCAATCCAACTTAGTTTCTTACAGATATTGACTGTGATACCACAACACAGTGTACTGTATCTACTGAAACAAATACTGATCTAATGCTCTATTTTCCCAAATAAAAATGTACACGACAGGAATGCGAGAGTACATGAATGGAAGTGGACCCATTGAACTTCATTATGCCATTTGTTAAATATGAAATGACATCACTTGATTTACCCCTGACACATAAATACAACCCTGGCTTTACTCACATGTGGTGGGGGTGTAGGAGCTGTTACGAGGCGCTCCCTGCGTGCTGGGTGGGGGGGGCATGGTAGGGGGGGTCAACCTGGACTGTGTCTTGACGTCCGCAGGTGAGTCGGGCATGGTGGAGCGCTTCCCAGTGCGATCTGAAGAGAGACAGAAGTGTAAGATTATAGTGACACACTAAAAATAACTGAAACTAAACAACCGTTTCCACATCTGTGTGCAAACAAGGGAGCTATTACACAGTTTGCACATACAGCAGGATTGAACTTGATAGCAAAGCGCCTGTGAGGTTGAATAGACTAGCTCTGGAAATAGATGGCTCACCACATCATATGGCCGACCACAATGACACTGATGCATATGCTCAGACTGTCACAGGAGGGATGAGAGGGGGAGAAGGACAGACTCACAGACACACAGACAGACTGACAGACAGACACCCGAGAGAGGAGCGTAAATCTGCAGCGATTCGCCTCTCATTCCACCACCATCTGTGCCATCCTGCATGCCCGCTGTACAGAACGGCAACACAGCAACCCCCCCTCCCCTGCTAACGACTGCAGAGCTCATTACACACACAGAGACGCACACACACCTCACACCAGCAAATACATGTACAATGCCTTATCTTGTTTCCCTGGAACACAACAATTCAATGACCTAACTTAAGATTGGCAGAAACACAAAACAAGTTCTTATCCTGCTTTAATTTCCTGTGACAAAAATGAACCAACAACTACAAATGTAAGCCCAACAGATACCGAATAACAAGCAGAATCATACTCATTCTAGTTATAAGTCATTTCAAAGACATAACTTTATCAAAAACCAAACATTTTAGTTTGATGACAAGTCTGTTTTCACCTTATTCAGTTGCCATGTGCTCTCCAGATAACTGACCTTATCAAATGTATGAGAGCAACAACAGGACATTATCAGTGTCTTGCAGTGGCAGCAAGGGCCGGGCCCATATTGTGCAGGATAAGATATACACAACTTCCCTCAGCGGGTAACACAGAGTCAACAGACTGTTATCAACCGTTTCTGCGCCAGATTGTGAATAGGAGATAGTAAAGAAATATATATAAGGAAAAGAGGGAGGAAGGAGGGTGGAGGAAGAGCAGAGGGAAGGGAGGAGCCGCAAGAGAAACACAAGTTTATCTGTGACATTGGGAACATAAAGCTGTAACAATAAGGTGGATGCATATGCTTTGAATCAAAGACACAC
This sequence comes from Notothenia coriiceps, assembly GCF_000735185.1. Classification (NCBI taxonomy): domain Eukaryota; kingdom Metazoa; phylum Chordata; class Actinopteri; order Perciformes; family Nototheniidae; genus Notothenia; species Notothenia coriiceps. The sequence continues at coordinate 193,433 of NW_011354226.1, read as the reverse complement.
ACTTGGTCAAGACCCTGGAGGGACCGTGCTTCTGTGTGTTTTTGCATGAGGAATATAAACTATATTTTACATGTAACTATGTTCATTTGAATATAAACCACAGTGTTTGTAATGTATGTACACCAAAGGAAATATAGATGTTAGTTTTCCTCTGTGCCAACTGTTTGGATCCATAGTGTTGAGTCTAAGTGAAATGAAAGAGAAACTGTGATGAGAGAGACAGTATAGCATAAGCCTGTTAGCTGTGGGCTCAGGCCTCAGCAGCTCTCTGCTGCCGAGGTACACTGTGACTAAGTATTTCGGTCACGCTAGCTCGGCTTTAGCAGACAAGCAAGTGAGAGATGGAGATGTCACTCAAATCCAAAGAGAGAGGAATCCTTAGCTTCATGTCAAATACGCAGAGTGAATGAAACAATCACAGGACATTCAAAAAAGGTATAAATACTTACTGATAGCTCAGGAGGAAAAAATAATAGCCTTCTTAAGCTTTAAACGTTTATAGAGAAGAACTGTGTCACACAGGAAAAGAAAAACAATGTATTTTCTGCAAAAGCCTAAAAAACTCACTAGCTCAGAGAGGTTTCACTGTTCCATATGTCCAACAGGAATGATTGAACTAGATTCAAGATTCAATTCAAGATCCAAAAGCTTTATTGTAATAGAATTCAAACAATAAACGTACTGCCTAATGTTGCCAATCTTAGAAGTGGTATAGCTGGTATACTGACTATATAATGATATGCCCTTGATGTAAAATGGTCTCCTGAAGGCAAACAGATCCCAACCGTTGTAGTCAGACTATGACAGAGGACAGGAAAGGAAGAGTAAATAATCACATCCGGAGACAGGGGTCACACTTCTCCTTACTCACTACAGCTGACTGACGCTCTGTAACCATACACACAGTGGAGCCAGCCTAGGAAGGGTCTACTGATAAAGTCACTGGGAAGGTCGGATTTATGCGGCTCCCAGCACACTGGTATTTGTTACCGTTACTGGGAAAGATCCAGTGTAGCTGAATCCCTCCAATCTTACAGTTTTTACTTTTCTTTTTTTAGTAGAAATGTAATATTGTTTAAGTTAAAAAACCTGTTTTCTCATATTATAAAACAGGTTTTAGATCAGCAATAAGTATTGGAATGGAGTGCAAAGGTGAAAAAGGGATATATTGCAGAGGAACCCAAAATGTACACGGTGAAAATGGCTGGAAAACAAGCTAACTGATTAGGAAAGCAGAGAAAATAGGACTTCAGGTGAAAGAAAAGTTAATGCTAAGAGAAGACAGTCCAAACCTCTCACTGTGTGTTCACTATGCTGCATTTCTTCTAACCCTCTCTCTCTCTCACACACCCTTCCTCTCCATCCTCCCAACCTGGCCACAACCTGGCCAGACTGAGAAAGGTTTACTACTCTGATTTCTCCACAGTAAAACAAGACTGGACCTGACTATTTATTTTATAAACTCAGGATATAGCAGAATAGCTAGTGGAAACGTATAGTCTTACCTCCGGCTGCCAACTATCGTATCCTGTGTGCCTGCCTAAAATACGATCTATGAAAATACAAGGTCATTAAAAAAGACGGCCGGGTGACAGGACCAAAGGTAATTCATTATTTTCCAGTCAAACACATAGACTTTACATATATAATGAGCCCGAGTGAAATAAAAAGAAGTTACCGTATCACACATGGTTGTACTTATCCTGTTTCACTGGGTCTTTGAGCTCATGCTTTCCATAGCTCTGTTTATTGACTTTTCTAATTGGGTGGTCGTTTTTGGCCCAGTTCACTTGATCTTTTGTCAGATAGCACGTCAAATTACAATCCAAATCATCTTCTAATCACTTTGAGCTTTGCGACTATAGATAGTGGGGTGGATAATGTAAATGACTCATACTGACCTCCAGCAGTTGGCAGAGAGACAATATCATTATTAATAATAATAACTCTTTTTTTTATTTATTTAAATCAATCTTGGGTGTTTTAAGACCGGCGTGAAGCATTATGATGGGGTGAAAACATTTTTTTCCTAAAATTCAACATGATATGAAAATGAAAACTGGAAAGTCAGTCCACAATGTACATAAAGAAGTAAAAAAAAAAAGCACAAAAGTCTGGATTCATGATCCACCTGAACTCCTGCATGGTAGTACAGGCCTGCAGCAGTGTGAAGAGATGAGTTTGGTTACAGGCTTATAATTGGGGGATTAACACCTGGGTCAGTGTTATGATTGGATGGCTGTTGTCGGGTTTAGATGAGAGAAACATAAACCCTGAAAGCATTTCAAACTTTCCCAGTCCCTCAGGGGTAGAAGATAGAAGATAACGAGAGAAAACGTGTGAAATCCGTGTACATAGCGTACATGGCGATAACATGCTCTCTCTCTCTCTCTCTTTCACTCACACACACACACACACACACACACACACACACACACACACACACACACACACACACACACACACACACACACACACACACACACACACACACACACACACACACACACACACACACACACACACACACTTTTGTGATTTACAAACAGCATCTTCTCTGTTTCTGATTTGATTGAGAGCACTGCAAAGCATATAAGCAGAATAAAATCAATGGCTTCATACTAACCAACAAGGGCTGCACCCATCCATTCACTCGGCACTTACCATGCCACTCGAATCAATAGCAATACTCCCACTACAAGGCAATTTACCCAGTCTTTGGGAAAAATAAAAATACATCTTACAACTGAAGCACATTACTGAAAACAGCTAACGTTATATGACTGCATGCTTTACATTTTCATGAGCAAGTATGCCATGTTCATTTTTAAATACAAAAGACATGTACAGATAGCAGGCAGACAAGACCTCATTTTATTACAGCAATAGAGTGAGGCTGAACAATAGCAAGTGCTCGCTTCCTCATGCATAATTCAATTCGAAAAGCACCACCTGAACACGCAACCTTAAACAACCTTGAAAACAAAGTTGGGCGTCTCCTCCAGCCTAATACATCTGTTAAAAGTTAATGGCCGAACTTAATGCACATCTATGGTTCATTTATTAATGTAGCACTGTTACTGCCCAGTCGGATTCATATTGTCGGCAAATCAGCAGCTCTGTGGCCGGCCGATAGATAGTGTTCCAGGTCTGGACAGGTATTGATGTGCGGAGCTTTAATGGAAAGGGGCGATGAGTGCTTTGACTTTGCCTAACTCACTTTATGACTTCTCAGAAGTGCTGTTGTCCAGGAATTAATGGATTGAAGTGCATGAGGACGGTTGTTGAAGAGGCAGCAATTAGCCATAAAAGAACGGAAGAGGCTCTCAACTCTGTGTTGATACACTCGTGCACTCTATGCAGGCAGAGATCCCAAACCCATCGACGATCATGCTTGTGGATGACAGTGATTAATGTCTCACAACAACCACTTGCTGTGTAGTTTCATCCAGAGCATCATAAAGAGGCTCTTAGCGCAAATATGTGCAGCATCGGTGGCGTGAAAGACACTCAAACCCATGAGACTACCCGGGCTGTAGTGATGCTTTAATTAATGTATTTGGTATATTGTTCGTTGTCTATCATATTGTATGTGTCAGAAGTAATTACACTCATATGTGACTGCATTATGAGATCCCAGGAGGGGTGAGGTTGTGATTGCTCTAGCTACATGAAGTCATTAAAGTTGGGAACTACTTGTTTAAATCATCATACTAGGCTTTTCACTACTCTTTGATATCATGTGAGAACAATTAAGAAGACTTTTAAAACACTTACTGTTCTCATTACTCTTAAACCCAATTTCAAAAGAATCCTTGTTGAAATTAAAGCACAAAGTAAAACATTTAATGTGTTAATGTTTGTTATTCCTTTTATCTTTTAACAATCCCTCTGATTTACAGACCGATCCCTGAAGCGAGGCTGAACTCTGGACCACCACCTGCCACTCACGAGGATGTCTTCACACTTACATCACCCGTTAGCATCGTCCATGATTACGTGAGCCCCAATGTTTGCAAAATCTCGCTTTCTTTCTTCGCTTCTCTCCCTCTTGCTGCTATACCCTCTTTCAGCCAAGCTCAAAGAAAGGAGATTTTATCCCCCCGCTGACTTGCAATGCACGCCTTTTCTAAGGTTACAAGCGAGTTACATCACTTGCCTAAAACAAGGCTGTTGCAATGAACGATATCTAGAAGGAACGCGGTCCCAGAGAAATAGCTCAACATGTTACAGAGAGGACTTCGCTAACCTACAACTCAAGGCAAAAATACAATGTTATATCAAAATCTTATACATTTCATCATCACACACAAAGCTGAGAGGTCCTTACGTATTCAAATCACCTTGGAGAGTGAGGAAAACATCACCTAACCTTGATATTTTAGATTATTCATAGAGGCTACGAAGACTTCAAAGTCTATCATCAGAGAGAGACAGAGTCAAACAATCTCCATTACAAACTTCTCAAGCTAGAATTTCCACTGTGTGTTTGCGTGTGTGTGTGTGCGTGTGTGTGTGTGTGTGTGTGTGTGTGTGTGTGTGTGTGTGTGTGTGTGTGTGTGTGTGTGTGTGTGTGTGTGTGTGTTTGCTAGGTGTATGTGTGAGCTGTGATCGTACAGTTGGAGACCCAGAAAATGATGTGATAACAGTGGCAGTAATATGCCACTTGAGAGTACTTCACACAGGCAAATCCCATTCTTCAAAACGACAATGGATTTCAATCACGCTGGGTGAATGTTCCGAGAGTTGGCGGCTGTGACATAAACAATTTAAGTAGCTCTGGCGCCTGTGCGAGTACAAGATTGTACAGTATTAGTCAGACATAAGATATCATCGTTATGAACTTAAATGAAAAAATGCATATGGATTGAACTACTTATGCCCTGCACACACACAGACATAATCTAGACAGGCGTAATACATTCAGCGCACACAAAGATATGTAGGTGTTAAAGTGAAAACCGTGATGCATTGAAGCCACAGGAAGCCTCTGAATTGAGCACTAATGTCCACATCGTGCCAATATCTGTGCAAAATGGTGCCTCCGGGTGTGTTATTCCCACACACACATACAGGGAACACAATAATGTGTGAAGAGAGGGAGTGGTACAGATAGTTAATGGAATAGATGAAGCGATATAGAGATGGTGCGATAGGGGCTTGTGGTGATTGCTCGTACAGATGTGGAGAGAGGGAGTGGGCGACGGACACGAGAGAGATATAAAGGTGGAGAGAATGAGAGACGGATGTGTTGGGGGAACACAGTTGAGGGACAGGTGGGGACGATTGAGATTCAGATGGAGTACGCAGAGAAACAAGAAAAATCTATTGGTATGCAAGTGTAGCAACCTCTCTTCTCTTTCTATCATCCCTCTCTTCTCAACCGTGCACACAAACACACACAGAGAGAGAGTCGTCGGCAGCCAGATGGAGCAGTATGCAGAGCATGTCCCATCAAACTCCACCCGCTTGTCAAGATGATGTATGGATGCAACGCCCTACCACAAGCCCACAAACACACAAATACAAACTCAGACACACAGCTGCAAGGACGCATGCACAAATTGCAGGCAAAACAAGACAAGTGTCTCTCATACACATACTCATTGGATTTCCACTTATTTATTTCCCTCCCCAGAAGATGCAGGGGAAAGCAGTACCAGTGGGTCCCTTTGGACTTTTCTCTCTTCTCTTACAATCTCTTTCTCAAAATGCCCCATTTTCATTCCCAACTTCACCCCCTCCCACTGAATGCTCTGTGGTGAACACGTTTCTCCTGAAGGTTCCTGTTGACCGCTGCTTCATCTCATCTCCCAGACTCTGGGCACAGTGTGATGTCGTTTCCCCCTTATAGCAGTTGATATTTATGAAATCAACACATTAGCTGTTACTTATACATTTAATGCTGCCTTTACATTTCACTCTAAGGGATCAACACTTTAAACACTCATGATCTCAGGTCCTCTATTTTCTTTTAAACTCAATAGCCATTATAGCAAAGTAATTTGTCACACAGCATACTTCATGAAATAAAATGACACATTTCAGAAAACTTTATCCATTTAGAGTTGACCATACCTGCCAGCTGGTGAGGCAGGTTAATGGGAACTACTTATCTCAATAACATGGTATTTTTCTTCTCTAACCATCAGTCATATAAAGTAGTTATGTACAGCTACATCTGGGACTTATGTGAAGAATTGCTCAAAGCTCACTGTAATGTGGATGTTATAGAATTTCTGTTAAAAAAAAGTTAAGAGTGCCATTATTGTTATATAAGAATAAACTGTATAAGTATAGAACACCACAAGCATGTCTTTGGAGAACTGCAGCATTGAACATTGGTTTTTACTTAAAGATTAAGCTTAGCGTATTTGTAATCATTTCTGTAAGTGTGACCCTATCTTTCCCTACTATCATAAATATGGGACTTTATTTACAGTAGTGTGAAAGAGTGATTTGATACACAGCATCAAAGAACTGTGAAGATGTCTGCTCCTGATCAGTGTTGACAGTCCTTAGCATCTCTCACCATATCTGTATTTTTCTCTCAGTCTAACATCGTGTGTTTACACTTTGTCAAGCCAGCAGAGACATAAGGAGATTTCTCAATCGCACACAAAGGTCTGAAGACCATCTGTTCCATCTCACAAACATTAACACGCAAACGCAAGCACATATGCACGATCAACTAAACACACAAATCCTGCAAAACACCTCCAACTACACACATGCTGGACAATAAAACATACGTGGCGTATAACATAAGATGTCCTTCACTCTTTAACCATTTTTTTTTAAATTTATTGTAATGTCTGTTTTACCCATCTGTTGAAATAAAGTCTCTCTCGCAGAAAGAGAGAGGGGAAGCAAGTGTTAAAGAACAATAAAAATGATTCACAGTGCCCGTTACGGGTCCTCTCAAATCGAACCGATTCCTGCCACATCTTGTTGCCAGGCAAAATTGCACTGCAGGGTCTTGTAAAATAAAGACAGGCAGTAGGAATGGGTGCTGGAAAAAATACAGAGAAGGCCAGGAGGGAGAGATGTGGGTCAGGGAGAGGTAAAGGTACCAAAACGTGAGAATATGTACAGGGAGAAAGAGAGCGAGATGTGCCACCATTATAGAAATAACTGAACTATAAATGTATGCCATCAGACATGTTTCCACAGCCAGGCCATGGGAGATCAACACACTTGTTTATTTATATAAAGTTGGCCTGTCATTGCCATTAACAACATGATGTCAAAAATAATGACATAAATGCTGCTTTTAGGGGAAAAACACTGGGATATAAATCAGATGTAAACTTTGGGGAACTCTGTTTTGCCATTTGATGGAAGCCAGCCTATTGAAAATTGCTCTCTGTGTACAATTTGGTTTTGTTTCTTATGCCATAGTGACACACAGCCCTGGGTGTTTTCCCAGGCAATACCGTACGCCAGCAAATAAGTACTTACACAAAGAACTCATCACGCATCCTAATGCTGACGAGACTTTATGGCTACGTTTCTTAAGCTTTATACTTTCTTTCCTTTGTGATATATTAAATATGTATTTTTTGTATTTGAGGTATTATAACATACAGTATAGAAGATAACACTGTTTAACAACCTCACTATGGGAATGTCAGTGTATTCTTCAATGCATTCTTTAAACATAAAGCTTTGCCGCTGTCAGTGATGAGAAAAAACGTACACAAGCACCAGCCTTCTATGAACTGCTTCACACTTGTAACACAAGACAATTTAAAATCACTGATGCATTTACTCTAAACAAAAACACATTGATACACACTGATACACAAAGCCCAAGTGGCAATTTGTATCCTTTCCCCTGTTACATCTCCTTACGCTACATGGAACTGTCTCTCTGCAGCCAATCTGTGCGTCGATGCTAGAAGGAATCATATCCCTGTCATTGCGAGCAAAATCAATTTTCAACAGACAGTCAAGACTTTCGTGTTTTACATGACAGTTATCTTTTATAATTTAAAGAGGCACAGAGGGAGAGGAAGGATGGATAAAGCTATGGATGGATGATGTGATGTACAATAAGTTTACGCGTGTGATCGGCAGTAAAAGAGACAGGGATGGAAGGGTAAAACAGATGTGGAAAACAAAGATCTAGAAAGAAACAAGAGATAGGAAAAGGGAGGTGAGGATGGTGAAAACAGGGACAGAAAACGAGAGATAACATTAAGCGCCTATGAGAGACAGATGGGGAAATCAAACGCGAGATGCGGGGGACGAGCACAGAGAAGACAGGGCAGAGGCTAACAGTGAGGGAGGGAGGGTTCCTGGTGAGGGGAGAGCATTGTGGGGGAGGGAACCAGCCTGTCTGCCTGGTGTTTTCAAAATATCACATGACGGCTGCCATGTGTTTGAAATTACTGCCGGTTAACTATCTTCCCCCAAAACCGCTTCGAAAAAAATATGTCTGCAATTTATGAAATGTGTTTCAGGGCTCTGTTAAGTAGAACCAGATTTAAAAAACAGAGCAACAAAAACCTTTACCTCTCACCGCCCCTGCTCTGAAAACCGCTACTCTCCTTTCGTTTTGCACTCCCTCCTCTTCTCCCCCAACTCTCCCTCCTTTTCCCCTCCAGGAGAAGATGTTAAACGGAAGGGGCTTGAGTCACATCTGGTGAGCAGGCAGCCAGAGAGTGCTGGTTGGTGTGACCTCGCATCAGGCCATTTCCAGAATTACATAGTGTGCGTGTGTGTGTACCTGTGTGTGTGTTTGTGTGTGAGACAGTGACCATGGCTTGCTAATGGCTCTGAGTAGCTGAGATCAGAGTATGTCTGGAGGGGGAGGCAGCGGAGGGATGCTGCACGCACGCACGCACGCACGCACGCACGGACGCACGCACGCACGCACGCACACACACACACACACACACACACACACACACACACACACACACACACAGTACAACCATGACCATTCCAGGTCAGCGATGTGTCTTTGTCTCCTTTCATCTAACCATTACACACTTTTTCCTCGGCTCTTTCCTCCTCATCGTTTCACCTTTCACTCTCTCACCTCCCTGTCAGCACATAGCCATCTGAGGCATCTGACAAACAAGAAGAGAGGACCTCCAAATGGGTGAAAACACCAGTTTACAACAAAGCTTTGACACACATTGACCTCTAAAACACCGGAGACACTGCCTGGATTCAAACATGTATGTTCGCTGAAATGATTCTGTATTTGATGTGAGTATTAAACAACTGGTAAACTTCAAATGAAAACAGGAATCATACAACAACAACTTATTTTTTTCTCTTAGCTAAAGCTACTCTCAGCCATTCTCATTAAATCAATACGCCCATAGCTGCAAAGTGCTTTTAATGCCAAATTAAAAAAAGGAGAAAAGTCTTGATGAATTGAAGTAAATTGCGGCCCCTTTGATTATAATTTGCTCTTGTTAAGTGCTTCTGCAATTTGCTTTAATTCACCAAGATTTTTCTCAGTTTGATTCTTCTTTCGTGTAAAACAAATGTATCAATTCAATTCAGTAATTTAGATAGAAATAGTCATTTGACGCGTTCCATATTCACTTTAAATCCCACAAAAAAGATCTGCTCCTTTTAAAAATATGTGTTTTTTAAATGAAAACTGGTGAGAAAGGCAATGTATACATATCTGCAGTATGATACGAAAGTATATGTCAAGTATATCTAATAATTCACGAACATGTGATCAGCTTTAAAATTAGCACAGATTCTCCATCAAGGACAATGCCATAGTCCATCTTAATTGTGTGGGTAAGATCCGTTCTTAAATAGTTAATCTTTGCTCATGAAGTTAACTCAGCAGTGTGGGACACATGTTGCAGTCTTTATATCACTGTCCTTCCCACATCGTCCTCCCACTGTCCTTCAAACAACAGAAGTTTTTAACCAGCACAACTCTGAACTCTGTCATCACACCCACCACCAACTCTACTAATAGCATTATCGCGACAATCCAATTGTCTTGTTTTTCTGCGGCATAAACACGAATTAAATACCCCCACACACACACACACACACACACACACACACACACACACACACACACACACACACACACAGAACCAGACACACATCCTAACCGCTCTCCAGTGCTACAGATGGATGCCACCACTCTCTCTGGAGCGATGCCAGCGCCAGCGAGTGAACAGCTTGCCTGGCACAGAGCTCTGTGTGTGTCTCTGTGCGTGACTGCATGAGTGTGTGCCTGCAGAAACAGTAGCGAAATAGCCTAGCACAGATGGGTGGCCAAAATACCCCCCCCCCATCTCCTTCCTGCATACACACAAACAGAACACACACACACACGCACGCACGCACGCACGCACGCACGCACGCACGCACGCACGCACGCACGCACGCACGCACGCACGCACGCACGCACGCACGCACGCA